>NC_090130.1:13604655-13904655 GCF_040581485.1 Linepithema humile | reverse complement strand
TTCCGAGTTATGCCATTTGGCCTGCACTCCGCACCGGCTACTTTCCAACGGCTACTCGACTCCGTCCTAGGTCCGGAATTGGAACCACACGTCTTGGTGTACTTGGACGACATCGTGATCGCAAGCCGGACCTTCGAGGAACATCTACAACACCTGGCCGAAGTTTTCCGGCGCCTACGCCAGGCCAAGCTCCGCCTTAATCCCGCCAAGTGCCACTTCGGACGGGAGAGCCTGCGCTATCTTGGTCATATCATCGACCGAAATGGAGTCCGCACCGATCCGATCAAGGTGGCCGCCATAACCGGATGGCCTGCCCCCACCACAGTCCGCAAGGTCCGCCAGTTTCTGGGGATGGCCTCGTGGTATCGGCGATTCATACCGGACTTCTCGACGGTCGCCGCACCACTGACCCATCTCACCAAGAAGAATGTACGATGGTCTTGGGGGCCCGAGGAAGACCTCGCGTTCGGACGGCTCAAGGCAGCGCTGACTTCGTCTCCCGTGCTAGCCTGCCCCGACTTCTCGAAACCGTTCCTACTGCAAACTGACGCCAGCTCACACGGCCTCGGGGCCGTTCTGACCCAACAGCTGGCAGAGGGAGAACGGGTGATTGCCTACGCTAGCCGCACTCTCAATGGCGCCGAGCGTAACTACAGCGCCACCGAGCTCGAGTGCCTGGCCGTAGTTTGGGGCATTCGTCGAATGCGTGGATACCTGGAGGGATACCGGTTCGTCGTCATCACGGACCACCAGGCCCTCAAGTGGCTGCAACAATTAGAGGCCCCGACCGGCCGACTGGGCCGCTGGCTGTTCGAACTGCAGCAGTTCGATTTCTGTATACGATACCGGCGCGGGACGCAGAACCAGGTGGCCGACGCCCTGTCACGCGAGCCGCAGGTCAGCGCAATTACTCCACGTTCCGCCTGCCCGTGGTACCGACGACTCCTCTTGCGGGTGCAGAGTCAGCCCGCAGAATACCCTGATTACGATATACGCGACGGACAGCTGTACCGGCACGTGCTACACAGCCTGGATTTCCACGACGCACCCGCCGCCGACCAGTGGAAACAATGCGTCCCCCGAGACCAGAGGGAGGACCTCCTGCGGCGCCTACACGATGATCCCACGGCCGGACACCTGGGCGTAGCCAAGACAGTCGCCCGCGTCGCGTCGCTCTATTATTGGCCGAGAATGTTCCGGGAGGTCGCGCGATATGTCCGCCGCTGCCCCACCTGTTTGGCATACAAGCCACCGCAGCAACGACCAGCCGGACGGCTACACGCCACCCCCGTCACCGAGCCGTGGCAACAGGTGTCCGTAGATTTGGTGGGTCCTCTACCCCGGTCTGCGAAAGGGCACACCTGGCTACTGACGGCCCAAGACCGTTTCAGCAAGTGGATAGAGCTAGTACCCCTGCGACAGGCCACGGCTCCCACTCTCGCCCGCGAAATTACAAGGCGAGTCATCTACCGGCACGGGTGCCCGCAACGCATCATATCAGACAATGGAACGCAATTCACATCGCGACAATTCCGGACCATGCTCGACTCCTTCGGGATACGACACCAGACCGCGCCGGTGTACGCACCGCACTGCAATCCGGTGGAACGAGCCAACCGGACGATCAAGACCATGATCGCGCAGTACGTCCAGGAACGGCACCGAAACTGGGACGAACATGTCGACGCTCTACAATTCGCCGTAAACACCGCGCGGCACGAGGCCACCGGATATACGCCCGCCTTCCTTACTCATGGCCGAGAACTGGCCAGGCCGGATCCGCGCGACCGCCGGATACCGACCAACTCCAGGAGCCCGGAGGACGTCTGCCGACAACTCGACGAGGCCTTCGAAGTCGCCAGGATCCACTTGGCCCGCGCCTTCCAGCGACAGGAGCGCCACTATAATCTCCGGCGTCGCGACTGGCGGCCAAAGCTGGGCGACCGGGTGTGGAAGCGGGACCGCCCGCTC
The DNA here is from genome assembly GCF_040581485.1 of Linepithema humile. Taxonomy (NCBI): domain Eukaryota; kingdom Metazoa; phylum Arthropoda; class Insecta; order Hymenoptera; family Formicidae; genus Linepithema; species Linepithema humile. Next base: position 13,902,684 of record NC_090130.1, on the reverse strand, counting down.
TCCAACCGAAGCGAAGCGTTTAACGCTAAGCTAGCGCCCAAGTTCATCGGGCCCCTAGAGGTACGGAGGATCCTATCACCCGTTATCGTCGACCTGCGGGGCGCACAGGGCAAATGGTACCGTCACGTCCACGTGCAGGACCTCAAAACCGGGCCCACAGACGAGGAAGAACCGTCCGACGGAGAGGGGGAATAGCCGAGCACGCCGACCGACGCGCCCGCCCTACGGCACGACCACTGTCAGGGACACAGTCCCCGTACCGACTCCGGCGCGCTTGCCGTACGGACGAACTACTGCCCGCATTCCTGACTCCCACTCCCGGCCGCTTTCCCAGCGTCGGCACGCCGGCCGAGAACCGACACGTGCCGCATTCCATCCCCACTCCGGCCCCTTCGAGCTTGCCTATATAAAGCCGCCCGGAAATAGAGCTTTTAGTAATCCTTCGCTATGTCCGACGCACAGCAAATAGCGGACGCCCTATTCGGGGAAATCTCCGACAGCGCGAGCGAGTCCGGTCAGACCGAGACCACACCGGATTCCCAGCCGACGCCAGGGCCTCGACCAACCCCGAGCCCCCAGCCAACGGCGGAGCCAGCAGCCAAGCCGCCCGATGCCCCGAAGCGACCTGTTTCTCGGCCGCCTCGACCCGGGACGTCAGTACAACGCTCGGACCGGGAGAACCGCCGAAAAGCGATCCTGCTCCTCGCCCCGCTACCACCGCCAAAGCCCAGGCGACGGTCGTGCGTCGCGACCGCCGTTCGCAGCCGACAACCCACCCGGCCGTCCACCGAAGCCAGCCCAGGTAACCCGCCAGGGCCAGCCACGCCCGACTCACCGCCGGCCTTTGTTGCCGGCCCCGATAAGGCCGCCGTTCCGGCACCCGGGTCTACCACGCCCGGCGCATCGCCCGTCGCCACCGGCCCCAGTCGGCCTCCGCCCAGGCTCATCAGGCGCCCCGTCCCGGCCAGACCAGCCTCAACGCCCGGGCCAGCCATGCCCGACCTGCCACCAGCCAGTTCCGGCCAACCCGCGCTCGCCAGGTCTATCGGACTGGGACCCCGGCAACCTGGGCCCCAAGTGGTGACCGTGACACTGGGCGACGGCACCGAGGTCGAGGTCCCGTTCCTCACCGCCATCCTCGGCCGGAAGTACCGGATCCTCACCGCGACCGGACGGTGGATCATCCGGTTCGACCGCCGTGGCCGTCCCCGTAGCGTACAGCGCTTAGGTTAAGCATAGGTTAAGGAATACATTGTAAGCCTAGGTTAAGAAAAAAAAATATAAATAATAAACACAGAAAATTCAAGTCATTAAGCCAGAGTCTATTTCTTGCGTTAGTCTAAGAGGGGGGGTGATGTGACGATGCGCCTACCACTCATCGTCCCTAGCGACCGACCAGACGTAGGCTCGACGCCTATGACGCCCACGAGCGCTCGCGCCCATGCGACGCCCCAGCGTGGGGACCGCTCCCACTGCGCGACCGATACTCGCGGGTGGGAGGCCCGAGCCGGGTATATAAGCCGGCTCGGCCAGCATAACGAGACCTGTCCCGATCCGGTGTCCGACCAGACCACATCTCTGGGTGCTCCCGAGATATACCTGCTCCGACTTTCCGCCGACAGGGCCGGGTTCTCCCGCTCTGCTGCCAGGGTTTCTCCCGGCGTTCGGTCTCTCCGATTTTCCGCCGACAGGGCCGGGTTCTCCCGCTCTGCTGCCAGGGTTTCTCCCGGCGTTCGGTCTCTCCGACTTTCCGCCGACAGGGCCGGGTTCTCCCGCTCTGCTGCCAGGGTTTCTCCCGGTATTCGGTATCTCCGATTTTCCGCCGACAGGGCCGGGTTCTCCCGCTCTGCTGCCAGGGCTCTCCCGGCGTTCGGTCTCTCCGACGTCCCACCGACAGGGCCGGGTGCTCCCGCCCTGAAGCCAGGGTTCTCCCGGCTCGCGGCGCGCTAGGCCGTCCTAAAGGAGACGGGTGCTCCCTCTCCTAAAACCAGGGTTCTCCCGGTACGCGGTTGTATTATATAGAGTGTAGTTAACGTTAGTGTAAGTGAACGCCATAGACCTTAAGAGGGAACGTCCGCGCAGAAGCGCACTTTGTATTCTTCACCACAATTGACTGAATAAACGCAGCTTTAATATATTTCATGGAGTGATCGATCAAGCTTCCCTCCTTCTCTCGAATCCTGACTCCGGCGAGCAGATCCGCGGCGTCGAGAAAGGCGAACCGTTACACTATTATCAAGAAAATATTCTTTATTAAAGATAATTGTTACTTAAAAAAGAAAAGTAAGCCGAATAATTACTTTTCTTAGCAATAAAATGATATTTTTAGGATGAGAGGAAAAATAAGGAGGAAAAATAATAATAATATATATAGCACAAAAATTCATAAATGATAAAGTCTGGCCAAGTTCCAAAAAAGACATTCCAAAATGTTTATATTTTAATTATTATCTAAATTTTTAATATATTATCAACATGAAAAGTAACTGATATATTATTCAAGGTGCAAATTCAAAATAAACGTACATAAAATATACATAAAATGTATAAATAAAACTGATCAAAATTTGATTCTAGAAAGTAAGTGATATGTTATTTTTAGTGCACATACAAAATTTTTAAAAATTTAATTAAAATAACAAAATATTTAATAAGAAATACAAAAAACACTTGGCGTTGCCAACGGACTTCATTCATCCCCTTCTAGCCCTCCCTCCCCCCCCCCCCTAGCGTAACCCCTTCACGCCATTTCCCCCTTTCTTTCCCCCCGTCGAGAGGCTCCACCACCCCTCCGCCCCTTTACACCTACGGTATTATGAAACAACGAAAATGAGTAATAATGTAATAATTAGCATGATTAATTGACATTATGTAATTAATCCACTAAACAAAATTACGTTTCAGAAATGTTACAACAATGTCACATTGTGGCAGTGTAACGTTTGCCGGTATATCTCAGAAACATCTACGAAACATGTCGGTAACCCAAAATGTCCTACATCATTTACGTTACATATGGGATGTTACATTTGCGACGTTCCTGAAACGTTTAAGGAACCTAGATGCGGCGTCCGAGAAACGTTTCAAATGTAACATTGTTGCCGTAACGTTCATATGGCAAATCTGGAACGTTACATTTTATATTAATTATATAATTAAAACATCGCAATAATGTTATTTTAAAAACATTACAAAAATCAATATTTGTAACGTCCATTAAATACAATTATAATTGTATCTAATCAATATTTTTTAATAAATACACATTTGAATAAATACACATTCTGTTGATCTTTCATGGACGTTGCAAATATTAAATTCTGTTCTGCTGATTTGGAATAAAGAAATTTTAGTTCAAGTTCATAATTTTTATTTATTTAATAAACTTGAAGTTTAGGCTTGTAATTTTCAAATAGATATAGTGGTGGGAGGATCTCAAGCCCAAGTAGATTGTATTTCTTGATATATATTTTTTATTAAACCAATGTTTGAACAAACGTTTCGGCTGATCATTCAACCATCTTCAGTGTTCCTTTTTATCTAAATAATTATACATCTTAGTGATTTTATATATACAATTGAGGTCAAGATAAAATATTAAAAAAAAGTTTTCCTCATAAAAAAATCTTTCCAAAAAATTGTTTTTTTAAAAAAAGTTTTTCTCATAAAAAACCTTTTCAAAGAACTGTACTTTCAAAAATATATTATATTAAAAAAAAGTTTTTCTCACAAAAAACCTTTCCAAAAAAATTGTACTTTTAAAAAAAGTTGTATATATTAAATAAAAATTTGCTACATATTCTGTCTATAAAAGAGGTGATATCAGAAAATGACGCCAAGTTTAAATAAAGAACCTTTCAAAAAAAGTTGCATGTATATCTAATTATTTATTTAAAAATGATATTTATGTTTATATCTAGTTAATTCTTCTTAAGTATACTTTTTAAAATAATTGCATCTGTATCTAGTTATTTTTTTTATATCTGTATCTAGTTAAATAAAAAAATTTTTCAAATTTAATCAAAATAAAAAAATATTACAAAATTTCGCAAAAAACTTGGCGCTGCTATAAAATAGCCTTCATTGCTCTATAATATTTTAAGATGTATAATAATATTTTAATAGCCTTCATTGCTCTATAATATTTTAAGATGTATAATAATATTTTAAGGCTATTTTATAGCAGCGCCAAGTTTTTTGCGAAATTTTGTAATATTTTTTTATTTTAATTAAATTTGAAAAATTTTTTTATTTAACTAGATACAGATATAAAAAAAATAACTAGATACAGATGCAATTATTTTAAAAAGTATACTTAAGAAAAATTAACTAGATATAAACATAAATATCATTTTAAAATAAATAATTAGATATACATGCAACTTTTTTTGAAAGGTTCTTTATTTAAACTTGGCGTCATTTTCTGATATCACCTCTTTTATAGACAGAATATGTAGCAAATTTTTATTTAATATATATAACTTTTTTTAAAAGTACAATTTTTTTGGAAAGGTTTTTTGTGAGAAAAACTTTTTTTTAATATAAGGTAAATGTCCCTATTTGTGACCATGTAAGATTTTCATATGAGTTAATAAGAAAGAAAAGTACTCTAGAGTAATTTAAATAAAAAACAATTATACCGAACTCAAGATTATAATCATTTTTGTATCGAAAAATCTTTTACTCGAACTCTAAATATAATTTAATAAACTTATTAAAAAAAAAATTGCAGACTATGTAAATGTACGCATTAGTGACCGCATGATTTAAATTTGGCCTTATTAGTGACCGCCATCTGTCCCGGTTAGTAACCGGTGCATCAGATCGAATGTACCGGTTATTAACCGGTGCGTTAGATCGCATGTACCGGTCATTAACCGGTGCGTCAAATTGAATGTACCGGTTATTAACCATTTAGTGACTGGCAGATTAATTTTCTCGTCATTTAGAGATAAATTGGAGAAGAACATCATTAATGAAATAAAGTATCAAAGAAATTATTTTTATTTGTTGTAAAACAATATTAATATTAATATTAAATATAATGCACATTGTGGAGGTGTTGTTTTACGCAGGCGGCCGTCACACACATTATTTCCCACGTTTATTTTTTCTGTTTAAGCTATTATTTTTTTTGGCAGCTTTTTCAGCTTGTTGCAACACTTTTTGTCTTTTTTTCTCTTCTGTTTCTTGTCTTTTCTTCTCAGCTGTTTCTTGCCGTTTTCTTTTTCTCTCTTCGATTGCATTTTGACGTCGACATTTCTCCATTTCTTTCTCTCGGTGATATTCTTGCCAAGCCAACGAAGTGGCCACTGAAGGTATTTTGACTTTTACAGCACGTTTTTTCGTTGCTGAATTGTTTTTGCGGGGCCAAAATATAGCCTTTTTAAAAACATCTGGGATATCAGAAGGAACGTCTAAGAAATCTGAAAAATAATAGAGATTAGACAATTCCTATTCTATTTTTTAATAAAATATACTTAATATGTATTTATATGTACCATTGTCATTAACAACAGCAGACATTGAAACTGATTGGATATCTCCAGTGGTATTAACATTAGCATTAATTGCTCTGAAAAAATAGAACGATTTTATTTTAATTGAATGTAACAATTGAAAATAATTGTTCTAAAAAGTTGATAAAATTTACTTGTTTATTGTCGTATCTTCATTAATGTTGAATTGTGAACATCCTGCAGTGACCGTTTCATTTTGCATTACGATCTGCGGAAGATTGTTCGGGCTCGCATTTGCTTTGTCAGTCAAATCAACTGTCAGCCTGGGATGTTCTTGAAAAAGTACTTCGTCCGTCGAATTATCTTCAGGATTCTTTAGCGGTAAAATATTTTCTTTTTCTTTCAGACTTTGATGCTCTGAATTATCTATTTGATAGGATGCAACATTGAAACTAGATTGTAAGGCACAAGTTTCATGATTAATGCTGAGATCAAGATTCTGATTTGGGTCACCCATGATAAGAATGCCAATTTCATCCGTAGAATTGAAATCTTCAGTATTTAGAATACTAGAATGACCTCCTTCTAAAGCAATTTAAAATACAGTGCAAAATACAATTAAAAAATAAATTTATTTCAAAGTGAAATCTGATAGACGCGATTAACTAAATTTGCGCGCGCGCGCGCGCGCGCGTGTGTGTGTGTGTGTGTGTGTGTGTGTGTAAAGATAATATATATAAAGATGTATAAAGTAAAATATACGTGTATATTTAAAAAGTTAAAAAAAAAGTTAAATTAAAAATTAAAAATAATTACTTGTTAATTTCAAAATTTTTTGCCAAAAATAGAAAAGGCCAAGGTTTTCATCTGTGCCGTTATAGATTCCAATTTCATTAGCGTATTTGAATATACCCAATAAATTTTCATCAATGTGACTCTCAATAAATAATAAATGATTTTCAGCATTGTGTTCTGATGTCGAAGTTACTATCGCGTCATTCTTTTTTTTCTGCAACAGTTGATTGTATTGAAGTGCATCGGCTGAAAACGGGAAAAGGCCACACTTCCTGAAACCATTGCTCATCACCTTTGGAAGTTCTATGCGTTCAATAGCGATTTTGAGGAGTGGGCCAAAGTCTTCTCTTCGTAAATTCCTTTCATTTTGCACTCGCCAATCATTTATGCAGTCTCTCCAGCTCGATTTAAGCGTCCGAAACAGAGCAACGTCAAGCGGCTGAATAAGGTGTGTTGCGTTTGGGAACAATGCAATAAGTTCTATTTGATGATCCATACAAAACTGAGAAACCGGTAACGTCATGTGAGAAAAGTGCCCATCGACATACAGAATAACCGGTCTCTCGATGTTATGTGCTGTCAACCATGGTTCAAAAATGTTACTTATGTATTCATAGAAGATTTCGGCCGTTATCCATCCGTTTTCCGACTTCCCAATACTCCAATCAATTGGTACACTTTGCGAAACACTATAAGGAATTCTCTCATATGGAAAAACTATCATTGGAGAAACCAATGCGCCCGTAGCGTTTGTCATAAATAGTACTGTCAAGCATTCCTTCTCGTCGTTTTGTGTGAAATTGTAAACTGCCTTATCTCCTTTTCTGACCAGCACACGTTCCCCTTTCGGACAAAGATAGAAAGCAGATTCGTCGCAATTAAATATCCGAGCTCCATCGATGTCTATTAATTGGTTCTTAACTAAATGCTGTTCGATTTCTTTGAACCAACCGCGCAGAATATCTTCTGTTACTGACGCTCGACTTTTAGGCAAGTTTTGAGCTATGCGAATAGAAATTTCTTGATGCCGACGTAAAAACGCTTCGTACCAGTGACGTCCTGGTTGTCCATTAGCAAACGGTGTTTCTCGACCCAATTGTTTGATTAAACAAGCAACATTACAAAGCAGTTGTGTTTTTGTGACTGGGAAGCCTCGTTTACTGAGATAAAGCATCCAACGCACTATTATTGCCTCTTCTTCAGCAGATAGTACAGTTGGAGGACCTGTTCTCTTTCCAATTGGTCGATGTCCTTTTAATTTTGCTATTAGCGTTGATTTAGGGATACCACTTGATTTACTAATAGCATTTATTGACTTTCCAGAACGAACGTCAACGAGTGCTTTTTCGAGTTGTGTGTCTGACCATTTTTTTCGAATTTTACCCATGCTGAATGGAAACTTCAATCTAAAAATAAAAACTCAAAATCTCATTAATGTCATTAAAATTCGAATATAGAAAAAAAACATTTCATTATAATTTCCACACAAAATAATAAAAAACATTACAAATTATTTACTTAATACTTAAGTAATTGAATAAGTAAGTCATTACAAATCAATATAAAACATATCCCGATGTTCTAAAAAGAAGTCGGCCCTAAGTAACCTAACCTAACCTACTGTTATAATTAGTTTTCTTGAGTCTGGTCACAAATAAAGACATGCGTGTTTTATTGTTCCTATTTGTAATGTTCGCTTATATACTCAAAACTACTAACCTTTTTCGAAATATACTAATAGTACAACATTTATTAATTATTCACTGTGATACTTACACAAAATTGTTCTTCAATATTTCTTTTCAACGATGTAAACAAAGCTGTCGCTGTATTGTGACAAGCACTTCACCTACTAACGTGTCAACCAACTTACACTCGACTGTCACTGCGATGGCGACACTAGCACCTTATTTCATATTTTTACGAATATTTATTGATGAAATATCACGAAACCATATCAAATTGTAGTTTATTAATCGCCAAACATAATAAATATTCTTTTCAAGGATGAATTACTTAAAACTTCTAATTATTTTAATAAAAATCCACGAGTGGTCACAAATAGAGACATGGTCACAAATAAGGACATTTACCTTACTCATTAGAGCCTTCTAGCCACGGTTCGGTGTGTAAGGTGTGTGCGTGAATAAAACAGTTAAGCCAGTCCAGTGGAATTACTCTTTCTTAACACCATCCCCAGAAACCCGCTCCGGCAAAACAAAAAAATAAGAAGTGTTTCGATAATTTCGAAGGTGTCGCGACTTTATGGTCCTTCGAGCCGGATCGCGGGCGGATTACACAAGGACAAATTAGTGAAACAAGTACAATTAACACCTCGATATTAATCGCAGTCGTTCTAATAATTTCAGGGCGTAATTCCAGTGCCACTATTTGTGCGTGCGTGATTAAGTGAAATTCCTTTTGCCACGCGTCAAACATTGATACGAGAGTGGATTCAGCTCGTTGTCTTGGGATATCGCCTTCTTCGTTTTCTAACATTAACACGGCCTTGAACTGTGTTTACATCGGGCCGACGCACATCAGCCATCAATAGAACGGTGCTTGCCGATCGCGTGATCCTCTCCTCTTGCGCGCGCAAAACGGAGTCCGGCAATTCACGCGTGTGAATGTACCGGGTGTACATTGCTGCTCCTGATTATTCTACCACTTATCGACTCTCACGCAGTTAGGTACAATGTCGTCGCTCGACGATCTGCTCACCAGGCAAGACGCCAACATCGTGCAACTTTCCCGTGCCCTGCCCAATTTGAAAAAACTTGGAGTGAACAATTTCACGATTTCCAAGGTGAAGAATCGGCTTGCTGCTTTGGAGAAGGTGTGGGGAGAGCTGCGGGACACCAACTTCCAGCTACTCCATTTTGCCTCCGAGGAGGATAAGGGGCAGCTCGAATACTTCACGCGCAATGTTTTCTTCCGAGCGGAAGAAATATACCTCGAGGCTTCCGATTACATGACCGAGGCCATCGGATCCCTGGACCATGCAGTTTCTTCTCGGACCATCTCCGGAGACGCTAGTGCAATTAATTCGACTATAGCAAATATCTCCGCGACTAGACTCCGCAGAATCGAGCTTCTCGAATTTTCCGGCGATCGACTAGACTGGGAGCATTTTCGCGACATGTTCGAATCGTTGGTTATAAATGACCTGTCATTAACTAATGTCATGCGATTACACCATTTAAAGGCGAGTCTCAAAGGCAATGCTGCTCTTTTATTGCGCCATTTCAAAATAACCGAGAGTAACTTCGAGTCCGCGTGGAAAGCATTAACCGATGAATTTGCGAAGACGCGTTTGATAATCAATTCACACTTACACGCGATTGCGGAATTGCCAATTCTCAAGAACGAGACGGCTAGCGCGCTTCGCAATTTACGCAACGTGGTGAAATCGTCGGTAGATGCACTCTCGAATTTAGGCCGTCCGGTCGACAAGTGGGATGATCTCCTGATATTCATTCTCGTCAAGAAATCTCGAATCTACTCGAACACGTCAAGAGTGGCAGATGGAGTTAGGAGACACGTATGAACCTCCCACTTACGACGCGTTCTCGAAATTCATATCAAGGCGAATACGAGAACTCGATAACGAGAGCCCTCTTGGCGCGAGCGAAAGCGTAGCCGTGAAATCGCGTAGTTTGAATGCGAGAGTTCATACTTCTAATAAACAGCTGATCGATGAATCACGAAAATGCCCTGCTTGTTCTGAGAGCCATTTGCTCTTCCGGTGTAAACAATTCTTTCCCTTGAATGCGGATCAGCGTTTCGCTCTCGTCAAGAAGTTGAAATGTTGCGTCAATTGTTTGCGTCTTGGTCATGCGACCACTGCTTGTACAAATTCGCGCAAATGTTATAAATGTGATAAGCCACACCACACGTCTTTGCACCGCGATAATAAGCGTTTCGAAACCAATGCGAATTCCGAGGACAATTCCGCGAATACTGCCGATGTAAACAAGCCAATTGCTGGTCCATCGGTTCTCACTGCGTCGACAGGAGCGCCGAGGAATTATGCCACGGTATTACTCGCCACCGCCTGGGTGAAATTGCGTACCCCCGACGACCGAACGGTACGAGTGCGTGCTCTGCTCAATCAGGGATCAACGCATTTGTTCATCTCGGAAACATTAGCCCAAAATCTCCGCACGCCCCGTCAACGTATGGCACTGCCTGTGACGTGCTTCGGAGAGCAATATTCGGGCACCGCAAAATCCATGGTCAACCTCGCTGTCGAGTCGTGTAAATCGAATGACCCATCGCTTCCGGTGACAGCCTACGTATTCAATAAAATCACCTCATACAGTACCTCTAAGAGAAGCTCCGTCTCGAAGTGGCCGCATTTACGCGATCTCGCTGATCGTTCGTCGATTCAACTTCTCATTGGAGCGGACATATACGGAGCTGTATTATTAGAAGGACTCCGCAAGGGTCCACTGGGCAGTCCTACTGCGCAATGCACAATTTTCGGATGGATTGTTACCGGTCCCGTTAACGAGACAGACGCGCAAGCGTCAGTTTGTGCTGCCTCCGTAAACAGCACGTCTGTGGATCTTGATAAACTCCTCGTGCGTTTTTGGGAAACAGAAGAGGTTCCCTCGAAATCAATTCTCACGGCCGATGAAGAAAGCTGCGAAACGCATTTTCGCACGACTCACAGTCGGGAGGAGAGTGGACGCTATATCGTCCGCTTTCCGTTTAAGCAGTCGCCTCCGCCGATCGGAGAATCATTGTCAATCGCTTCGTGCCTTTACGGCAAACTTGAAAGACGACTTTCTCGCGACCCGTATCTCGTCCTTGAATACAACTCGTTCCTCCAAAAATATCGAGATTTAGGCCACATGGAGCTCATCCCCGCGACGGAACTATCATGCTCCTCCGTTGTCTACCTTCCGCATTACCCGGTAAGGAAGAAGGACGGCCTGACGACTAAAATCAGGGTCGTATTTAATGCTTCATGCAACACGTCAAACCAAACGTCGCTGAACGACCACTTGTTCGTTGGACCCAAACTCCAGACCAATTTACCGACCATCTTGATGAGATGGCGGCAACATAAATTCGTCTACATTTTGGACATCGTGAAGATGTTTCGCCAAATATTCATGCACCCCGCGGACAGGGATTATCAACGAATACCTGGAGATCTTCTCCGCAATCTGCAATTCAGTCGTACCGTTTACGTACGGTTACGTACGGTACCGCTCCAGCGCCCTATCTCGCGATAAGGGTACTTCATCAACTGGCCAGGGATGAGGGCGATCGTTTTCCTTTCGCACGTTCGATTCTGCTCAACGAGACTTATGTTGATGACATACTTTTTGGCGCGAACGATATAGAAACCGCGAATGCTACGCGAGTTCAATTAATCAATTTGCTCGCGGCAGGCGGTTTCCGTCTTCGGAAGTGGGCCGCTAACCACGACGCAATGCTCGAAGACGTACCACAGGAGGATCGAGCTGTGACAAGCAAGTACCCTCTAGAAGAGGAATCCAGCATCAAGGTTCTCGGCATTTCGTGGTCCCCGCGAAACGACTCGTTTAAATTCAAGGTCTCGCTCCCGCCCTCTGCGGCTTCGACTAAACGGTCCGTGCTTTCTACAATCGCACGAGTCTTCGATCTCCTAGGGTGGGCTACGCCTGTAGTCATCGTCGCAAAAATACTGATGCAGGAGCTATGGATACGAAAATGTGACTGGGACGATCATCTTCGCGAAGACCTCAACGAAAGGTGGGAGAATTATTGCAGATCTCTCGCGACTCTTGCCGAAATCCGAATTCCTCGCTGGACTGGACAAGTGACGAGTACAGAACTACATAGCTTTTCCGACGCTTCACTCAAGGCCATGGGAGCTGTCGCTTATATGCGAACTACTTACTTACTTTAACGCCGACGTTAAGGTAGTCCTCATTGCGGCGAAATCAAAGGTAGCGCCTATTAAAACCTTTAGCATCCCGAGATTGGAGTTGAACGCGGCCGTGCTTCTCGTCAGACTCTTCCGTTACGTTACCAAGACTATGCCACTAATCAACGTTCCGACATATTGTTGGACAGACTCCACTATCGTTCTCGAGTGGCTGAAGAAACACCCATCCACGTGGACGACATTTGTGGCCAATCGGGTTGCGGAAATTCAAACCGCGCTCCCCGCGGCGGAATGGAAGCACGTACCGACAAGCTCAAATCCCGCAGATATTGCGTCACGCGGCATCGCTCCCAATGAACTTCCATCTCTCGATAAGTGGTGGACCGGCCCCACCTGGCTGCGAGAATCACCTACATCATGGCCGATCTCAGCATGCCGTATCCACGAGGAGATGGGCGAGCTGGATCGCAAAATAGCGGCCGAACATCGCAAAGCTGTCGTGACGCACGCCGAAGTTAGGCCGAATCTACTCGCGCTTAACGATCTCCCTAATCGAATGTCATCGTGGACTCGCTTACTACGAGTTACGGCGTATGTGCTCCGATTCAGTGCCCGCGTGCGGATAAGATCAATATTGACAGCGGGGACTAGTTCCCGCCTTACGGCCACCGAAATTAACGCTGCGAAAGACTTCTGGTGCAAACAGGCCCAGGCCGATTCATTTGCTTCCGAAATAAACGCGCTCGAACGAGGCCGACCGATTTCGTCGAGGAGCCCACTTCTCAAATTCACGCCATTTCTTGATAATAAGGGTACGTTACGCCTAGGCGGGCGGCTGGAAAACTCGTTTCTTGCCTTCACAGAGAAGCACCCAGTAATTCTACCCCGACACCGAATCAGCGAGTTGATTATCAGTCACGCTCACGCGCAAATACTACACGGAGGCCCCCAATTGACTCTCCGCGTCATTCGACAAAATTATTGGATCGTCGGTGCGAGGAACCTCGTGAAATCGATGATACACCGTTGCGTTCCATGCATTCGTCAGCGAGCAGTTATCCCGATTCAACTGATGGGCAATCTTCCGGTGTCTTGCATCTCGCCATCGCGTCCGTTTTTGCATACGGGTGTCGATTATGCCGGCCCGTTTGCCATTATTACGCGCAAAGGTCGAGGGCAGAAAGCCTACAAGGCTTACATCGCCGTTTTTGTTTGCCTCTCGACACGCGCCGTTCATTTGGAATTAGTCGACCGATCTGTCGACGGAATCATTTCTTGCCGCCTTTAAGCGATTTGCCTCTCGTCGTGGCATTCCGAGCGACCTCTACTCCGATAATGGAACCAATTTTCAAGGAACAGAGAAAGAATTATCGACGACATTTCGCCGTATCGCAACAGTTCAGATTTGGGAACGCAATTAGCCACCGATGGCACTTCGTGGCACTTTATTCCCCCCGCGGCGCCTCACTTCGGTGGTATTTGGGAGGCGGGCGTAAAGAGTATGAAACACCACCTACGTCGGGTTGTCGGTAATCATACACTCTCGTCGGACGAGTTCGCGACGCTTCTCTGCCAAATAGAGGCATGTCTCAACTCGAGACCCATTTCCGCCCTCACGGCTGATCTAGAAGACTTCGCGACGTTGATCCCTGGACACTTCCTGATTGGAGCTCCATTGGCAGCCGTTCCCGAGGAGTCAGTGCTCGAGCTCCAGGAGAATCGATTGTCGAGATATCAACGGGTACAAGCGATGCTCGAGCACTTCTGGCAGAGTTGGTCCCGTGATTATCTACACACTTTTCAGCAACGGACAAAATGGACTCGAGCGCACCCTGAAATTAAAAGTAGTATAGCAATGATGATTCTAACTCAGGGATCTGAGGGGGTGCGCGGGTGAAGAGGGGAAGAGGGGTATCAGATAACAGTGGAGGGGGTAATAACGCCATCGTTTTTGGAGGAGAGGGGATAAATGTGGAGTGGTAGGGGTATCAGATTACAATAATTCTCGGAAGATAAGGACTGTTAATACAAATCGCAAGATAAGGATTCCCGGAAAAGATAAGGATTGTTTATTGGAAAGAGAACTGTTTATTGGTGCAGGTTTTTTTTTCTACACATCAAAGTAGAGCGCCATGTTGTCGGAATTATTATGTTTATAGTATGCAGGTTCGTGCAGATTTACGGATTGCGTCATCGCTGTATTTTAGAACAAAGAGGCAGCATTTGAGCGCCGTTTCTTAGAGGGTGTGATAATGATTGTTAATACAAATTGTAGGCATCGCCATGTTGCTAGATGCGTCATCGTGTTTGGAGGAGAGGAGGTAATTTTGGAATGGTGGGGGGTATCAGATCACAATAATTCCCGGAAGAGATAAGATAAGGATTGTTAATGCAAATATGAACCATCGATATTTTTAATCAATTTTGTATGCAACAAGCGGGTATATAAAGCAAGTGAAAAAGAATAGGAACCATCAGTCGTTCGAAATCATTGAGAAAATCACTAGTTCGCTGTGACGTTTACTAGCAACGATGTTTTGCACCATGTCAACCGTGAATAATCAGATCAACAAACAGCAGAGTGCGAAGAAGCTGCAATTACCCAACGAGTATGTCGTTTCTTTAGCTACATCTTTAAACTTAATTGTTATACTTTTAAACTAACAATTTATTTTTTCACAGAAAACAAAAAAGTAATATGTCAAAGATGGAAAAAGAATTATCTAGGATCTTGGTTAGAAGATACCCGTTGACAAAAACCAGTTACAAATATCTCGACATCGGAATCAACGCCGAGCCGTGTGGAAATCGCTCTCGGTGACAACCATGGCAAGGAGCTACGTCTATCATACGACGTATGGAAAGAACTCATGAATCAACGGAGCATCATCGCCAGCTTCTTTAAGAATGATGCGGACGAAGCACCGTCTCAGACCGTTGGACACTGCACGTTAAGTTTTGGAAAAATGAACAACCTAAAAGTAATGCGCCTGGCAACATCAGCATTATGTTTAATCATGTCAAACCGAACCGTGTGTAACATGTTTGCACTTGAATATTGCGTAGACTGTATCAATCATTCGTTGAACAACATCACCGGTACAGTTGATGTCAAGTTCGCACACTTTTCAGAAATCGCGAGGAATGCGAAAGACCCCGATCACGTGGCGATTCGCAAAAGCGATTTATTCGATAAGAATAATATAATTGATTGTGAACTGGTGACTCAGGTCTTTGCGGAGTTGTAACAATACATATTAATAAATATTATTTCAACTGTAATTAAAATTTTTTATTATTTTTCCGTGCCATCTTATCCGCTATACCGACTTATCCTACAACGCGCGCATCAAAGTAGAGCGCCTGTTTAAATTGCGTCATCATGTTTGGAGGAGAGGGGGTAAATTCGGAGTGGTGAGGATATCATATTACAATAATTCCCGGAAGAGAAAAGATAAGGATTGTTAATACAAATTGTAGACAGCGCCATGTTGTCGGAATGCATCATCGTTATGCTTATAGTTGGTGTCGTGTGCAACAAACGGGTATATATAAAGCGAGTGAGAAAAAAACGACTAATCACAGTTGTTCAAAATGGAGAAGGAGCGCGATCTTACCGTACGAGCAGCGAATATAAAAACGACGGGAGAGTTCCTTCCATGGGACTACGAGTGCAACGAGTACCTCGATTCTCTCAAGGAACAATGTTGCAAGAGGCAACGCACCGGAGTAGTCAACTCTCTGGTGGCGCAAATTGTGCGTCTGGAGGGTGTGAGGGACGCCCTACACGAGCGTTTCGTGCCCGTCGGTGCCGGATACGGTGGATACGAGAAGAAGGGCTACACGTGGAAGGAGATCGAGACGGCGTTTAGGAACCGTGTGCTGACCGGTGCGATTATCAATCAAAACTATATAGATCCTCGTGAATTTTTTGAAAATGTAAAAAATACGGTTATCGAGCGGATCCAGGGCGTCATGGCGGAACACAACAGCGTCAAGATTAACACCGCGTTCAACGGGGAATTCGTCGCGGGCGACAAGACTGCTGTGAAGATCATCGCCACCAAAAATTGCGAGTTGTTTCCCACATCCGATCTCAACGAGTGGTACACGCGGCACGTGGAGGATGATATTCTGGCGGCTCTGGAGGAGTTTCAGGAACGCGATAGCGGATGGGCGTTGTCGCGTATCCTGAATCTCACCGTCAATGTGAACAAGTTCAATCCTCTGCACGTGGGATGCCACATCGAGTTACCGTGGCAAATTATGCTAAAAAGGGCGGTGGTCAATGTTAAATCAAACGATAATGCGTGCTTTGCGTGGGCGGTGGTAGCAGCCTTGTATCCTGCGGAAAAAAATTCAGACAGAACAATCGAATACCCACATTACTCGACGGTGCTCAACCTGTGCGATATCGAGTTCCCCATGACGCTTCCGCAAATAACAAAATTCGAGAAACTAAACGCCATCTCCGTCAACGTCTTCACCACCGAAGACTCAAAAATCGTCTCTCTGCGGCTCGCCGATGACAAAAAGGAGAAGCACGTCAACCTGCTCTACGTGTGTAAAAACAACGATGCACACTTTGTATGCATCAAAAACTTGTCGCGGTTGGTGAACTCGCAACTGAGCAAGCACGCAAATAAAAAGTACATTTGCGATCGGTAAGTAAAAAGATGCGTATAAAATAAATCAATATTTTTTTTTTTTTTCATAGTTTTAATCAAATAAATTATTACAGGTGTCTACACTACTTTTATACACGGGAGAAGTTGTCAGTCCACAGCGTCGACTGCGGGAAAATGAACGACTGCGCCGTCGTTCTCCCCGGCGAGGACAAGTGGCTGACGTTCTGGAATTACAATCGGAAGGAGCGGGTTCCGTTCGTAGTGTACGCCGATCTCGAATGTACGCTCGAGAAAAAGGAGGATCAGGACGGTACTACTTACGCCTACCAACATCACAGAGCCTTTAGCGTAGGATATTATGTAAGTTGCGCTTACGATAATTTACTCTCTAGTTTTAAGTCATATCGCGGTGAGGATTACACAGCGTGGTTCGTCAACGAACTGCACGATTTGACGCACCGCGTGAAAGCGATCCGCACCACCGTCGTCCCCATGGCGGATCTTACGCGGGAGGAATCGGAGAAATTCCGTAGCGCCGTAACGTGTCACGTGTGCGAGAAACCCTTAACAGCGTATGACACGCGGGTGCGCGATCATTGTCATCTGATCGGGCGTTACCGCGGTGCCGCGCACTTGTCGTGCAATCTAAATTACATAGACTCCGACGTTATCCCGGTGATATTTCACAATTTATCCGGTTACGACGCGCATTTTATAATCAAAGACGTTGCCAATGCTTTCGAAGGCTACGTCGAATTGTTACCGCTGACGAAAGAACGTTACATTTCATTTACAAAAAATGTTAAAGATACCGAGGATCAAAATTCCAAAATTTGCATTAAATTACGATTCATCGATTCGTTCAGATTTCTCAGTACGAGTCTCGACAAATTGGCATCTTATTTAACTGTAGATGAATTAAAAATTTCACGATCGGAATTCAAACATTTATCCGCGGAAAATTTCAATCTGCTTACTCGGAAAGGCGTGTTTCCCTACGAGTACGTCGACAGCGTCGACAAGCTCCGGGACACAAACCATCGCGCGAATCGTTTTACAGCTCGCTCACCGGAGAAACGGTATCCGAGAGCGATTACGCGCACGCGACAAACGTCTGGCAAACTTTTTCGATCGAAGATCTAGGTCAATACAGCGATTTGTATTTGAAAACAGACGTTCTTTTGTTGGCGGATATTTTCGAAAATTTCCGAAACATGTGTATTAAAAGTTACGGTTTAGATCCCGCTCATTACTACACTCTACCGGGATACACGTGGGACGCTATGATGAAGTACACGCGTGTAAAATTCGAGTTGCTCACGGACATCGATATGGTACTGTTTGTCGAGCGCGGTATACGCGGCGGTCTCAGCCAATGCTCCAACCGATACGCCGCCGCCAACAACAAATACATGCCATCCTACGACCCATCGGAACCGTCATCGTACTTAATGTACTTTGATGTAAACAACTTGTACGGCTGGGCAATGTGTCAACCGTTGCCCTACGCCAAATTTCGATGGGTCGATGATGTCGAAAACTTTAACGTAATGTCCGTTGCATCCGATTCGGCTACCGGTTATGTGCTGGAAATCGATCTCGAGTATTCGGTGAATCTTCACGACGCGCACGCCGACCTGCCGTTCTGCCCGACGCGCGATAAGCCGCCCGGCAAGCGGGAGCTCAAGTTACTCGCAACGCTGTACGATAAGCAGCGTTATGTCATTCACTACCGTAATCTACAGCAATGCGTGCGACATGGTCTGCGAATTGCAAAGATTCACCGCGTACTGCAATTCGCGCAATCTCCATGGCTCCGCGGATACATAGAACTGAATACACAGTTTCGGACACGGGCGAAAAATGATTTCGAAAAAAATTTGTACAAATTGATGAACAACGCGGTTTTCGGCAAAACCATGGAGAATGTGCGAAATCACACGGATGTACGGCTCGTTACACAGTGGGAGGGTCGGTACGGAGCGGAGGCTATGATCGCGAAACCGAATTTTTACAGCCGAAGCGTGTTCTCGGAGGATCTGATGGCCGTAGAGTTGCGAAAACTCGAAGTGAAATTCGACAAGCCGATCTACGTGGGTATGTGCATCCTCGACATATCCAAAACCTGCTTGTACGAGTTTCACTACGAGTACATGGCGCCTCTCTACCGCGACAATTGCAAAATTATGTATACCGATACCGACAGTCTGATATACCTTCTGCACTGCGAGGACGCGTATCGGGATATGAAACGCGATATATCCAAATTCGACACGAGCGACTACTCCGAGGACAACGTTTACGGTATGCCGCGCGCCAACAAGAAAGTACCCGGTCTGATGAAAGACGAGAACAACGGCGCGATCATGACGGAATTTGTCGGATTGAGAGCGAAGATTTACGCGTTGAGAGTCACCGGTCAAAAAGACACCAAAAAGGTTAAAGGTGTAAAAAAGAGTGTTTTCGCTAGAACGATAACGTTCGACGATTACACTCGGTGCCTCAACGCCGAAATCGAGTTGACGCGACGTCAATCGTGCATCCGCTCAAAGATGCACGAGGTGTACACCGTGTTGGAGTCAAAGCTCACTCTCAGTCCGTACGACGATAAGCGGCACGTCGTATCCGGTTCCACCGACACTCTACCATGGGGACATCGCAAGATACAATTGTAAATAATGCTTAGTAATATACATAGTGTTTAATTTATATAGTTTAATATTTTATGTATTATTATCATTGTTAGTTTTAAATGTATATATTGTAACATATTGTAGTAGTAGTAATAAAGAACACCTTTGTATATAAATGTATAATAGTTTATTATAATACAGTGTAAAATATACATAGTTTATTACAATACATCGTCTTTATTTATCCAAGAATTATGTGAATTGTCGAATCCCAACCACTTTACAAACACCTTATCGTCCTTTCGGCGCAACACCTTCTCCACGAGATAAACGTCGGGTTGTGCGGTCTTGAGCAATTCGTACTCGTAAAAGCCTCCCGCGACCGGATCTCCGCGATAATCTTTAATCAGATACGTCACAGGATTGGTACGTTGCACCGTGGCGATCTTAAACACCTCCGTCGACCAATTCGGTGTGTATCCTTTCTCGAATACAGTTTTGAATTTGCTCACGCGCACCGAATCACCCACCCTGAATTTCGCCGGCGCGGCAATTTTTATATTACCGTACACGGTGCTCAAGAGTTCCTTTGCGATCTCGGGAGTGACATCGATCGGGCGCATACCGATCGTACGATGTTTACGACCGTTGTATTCCGAGACCAATCGCGGTAAATCGTCGATCCACCTGTACGATCCCGTGAGCGTGAAAAACTTCCACATTTCGTTCTTCAACGTGCGATTGAATCGTTCCACCACCGAAGCCTTCATAACCGAGTATGTCGAATAATGATTGATACCGTGTTTCTTGACAAGATTTTGGAAATCTCTGTTGTAAAATTCTTTTCCATGGTCAGTCTGCAAATTTTTCGGAATTCTCTCTCTAAATATCGCGGAAAATGCTTTGGACGTTTCGATTCCACCTTTGGTCTTTAAGGGCATAGCCCACGCGTACTTGCTCAACACATCGATAACGGTTAGAATGTAGTTGCAGCCGCCGTTGGATCGCGAGTACGGTCTCATCTCGACAATGTCAGCCTGCCACAAATCGTCGTATCCTTTCACGACGACTGGCCTACGCGTAAAGTTTCTTCTCGCCGGTGCGTGGAGCTCGTCCACGAGCGATCTCCTCTCCAGGCTCACCGCTTCCTTCTCGCTCATTGCGATTCGTTTTGCTTCTTCTTCATCGCCTCATCGTAGTATTCGATGAAATTTTTTCTCACAGCTCTACGAAGATTGTGAATCTCTCGCTCGACAAGACTCTTCGTCTCTCGCTCGCGATCGACGAGTTTTCCATCGAGTCGCGCTACACTCTCGTCGAGGAGACCTCTCAGATCGTGAATCTGTCGTTCCAACGCCACGTATCTGGTCTCGATGTAATCGTCGTGGTCTCTCTTCCAGGTCCGCTCGGTATTCTCCGAATCTTCGAGTCTCGAAAGTACTTCTCGCTTAAAATTTTCACAGAGCATACGATTTCGATTCTCACGATCGCTCATAAGCTTGAGGTGATGATCCAGATGCAGCTTGTTGACGGCGTCGGTGTCCGCTTCAGGGTCGGCGAGATGTCTGATCACGCGCGACTTGGCGTTGAAAACCTCACCATCCTTGCAGAGACAATTCTCGCGCACGTAATTCTTCGAGACTCCGCCGCTCTGTCTCGTCACCCTGGCGCTTCCTCCTCCTAGCTGTAGTCCGAATTTGTTGATAGACATTCCTGTAGCATCACACGAGCAATACTGGCGATAGTTGAAAAGCTGTGATCAATTTATAATCAGACCAGCTTCGCGCAGTTCCTCGATAATCGAGAGAAACTCGTTGTCGTGCGCGTTGTTTCCCGCCTGACGGGAGGCGTCCAGCAATCGAAGGCGATCCACCAATTCGTTCGGATCATCCCAGTGCACGTAATCGACCGCGTTGTCGGTCACAGTCATGGTCTGTGGTACGTTACACTTGGGTAACGTGCGACCCGCACCTTTCTTGTCGAGATGTGCAACACCTCCACCTTTCTTAGATATCAGAGGTGTGATGATATGTTTGTATTTGTCCTTTGTTTCCCAAAACAGGTAAATGCGCGTTATGACCGCGTCTGTGAGCGTTAGTAGCGAGTAGTATGCTCTTGTACTTTTGTTTGTCAGCCTCCGTACACAGCGTATCGTCGGGAAGTCTTTTGAATATTAATTCAAACAGGCCGGGTGTGCCAGCGTATTTCACACCGTCCACGATCACATTGTCGTCTCTATCAATGTCGAAGGCCTTGTCTCCGAGAAACGTTCCCGCATCGTTGAAGTATACGCCGTACACGTTGTCGATCCCTCTCTTCTTGTCACCGCTCAAGAGCTCCCCGATGTACTCTTGGCCCAGCGGACCCATTTGACCGTACAGCGCTTCCCGACCATCGGACGTTTGCATCGTCTGTCTCACGGATGTCGCGAAAGACGGGTCCGTGGTTTCGAACACGTTTTCGATCGGTAAATTTATCGGCGCTTCAAACACCAATTTTTGCTGCTGGAACGGAGTCGAGGCTTGTATCGGTGGCGTCAATGGGGTCTGTATCGGTGTCGTCAACGAGGTACGCTTGATTTTCTTCTTCTCAGAGCTTGTCCGCTTTCGTTTGATGTCCGGTTCGTTTTTAATCTCGAGATCGTCAACCGAATCATCGTCACCCTTGATGTTCTCGACGATTCGTTTCAACGGCTCTACGATCGGTTTCAACCGTTTCTCCAATTGCACCTCTTGCTCCACTCTACCCGTCTTCAACGTC
This sequence comes from Linepithema humile, assembly GCF_040581485.1. Taxonomy (NCBI): domain Eukaryota; kingdom Metazoa; phylum Arthropoda; class Insecta; order Hymenoptera; family Formicidae; genus Linepithema; species Linepithema humile. The sequence continues at coordinate 13,880,528 of NC_090130.1, read as the reverse complement.
CGATGCTTCTTGCGAATCGACTCGCTCGTACGAGCGATTTCCTTCGCGATCTTCTCCCTCTCGTCGATATCTTTCGTGTCGAGCGTCATCGTCAACGTCTCGAGAACAACTAACCATTCCGCGGTACCGCAAACTCGTTAAAACCACGTCTGTAACGTCCATCGTTAATCGCACTATCCTTGTCTATCACTAAAAATCCGTACTTGTGCTGCCAACATGCGTGACACAATGTACCGAAATCTTCGTACGTCATGTCCGTATTCACATGATCGTTGTAGACGTGCTTAAGGTTTGTTCCATCCTGCTTGAATATTACGAGTAAATTCGCGTTGTCGCGCACGAGATGTTTCGGTATTTTTGCATACGTTTGGCATAGATAAAAACAATCGACCTTCGAATGTTGACCCACAGCAAAGTACTCACGTATCGCATTCTGCTTGTCGCACGCTATATCGTCGAAGACGAATACGGAATTCGGTAACGCCTCGCTGTGCGGTACAATTGTGTTGTTGTCCAAGAATGTAAAGTAGCCGATTTCATCGATCGATCCGAGCAATCTTTCGAGATATCGATACTTTGGTTGATTCAACGATTTCGAGTACACGTACACGTTTTCGAAACGTACACCGTTCGGACTTTCCAGCAGACTAATCATTACATTGGTTTTACCGCAATTCGAGGGACCGTAAATGATACCGCGTATCGTGTTTGGCAGCATTTTACCGTGTCTGCACGCCTTCTCACAAACCCCTTGCGTCTTATCATCCATGTTTTTCACACGGATCGTGTACGGTTGTTGTACAAATTTCATTTTTTTTTACCAGACTCTTTCTCATCCTTGTTATTACGCGACGAGTGCGCAGCATCGGTTGTTGGAAAGAGCGGTGCTCGGATATTTGTCGCTAGATCTAAAATATCTCTATTTCCATACATGATTCAGACATTATCCTGAAAAAAAAAATATTGTTTCAAACACACGATTAGCGATACACGTTTGCGACATTCACCTCCTTCCGTTCCTTCTTATTATCCCGGTTATTCATTGTACTTTGTCGTCCGACAAACTTTGATATTCTACTGGTTAATGATCGATACGCGCCTCCTATTTATAGGTGAGCGCTGTCGAAACACACCTCAGTTGGAAATATGATTTACACGCGATACATTAGAATTCGCGCTCTATGAAACGATACAAGGGTGCCGGTTTACTGAACAGTGTGATAAATCGACTACCGTTGGAGCTGCATATACCCGGCTACCAATTTTGCGGGCCGGGGACTCGTCTGCGGAAACGACTCGCGCGAGGGGATCGAGGTATTAATCCGTTGGACGCGACGTGTCGCGATCACGACATCGCGTACTCGCAAAACCGCGAATCAGCGGACCGCCACGCAGCCGATCGCGTTCTCGCCGATAAAGCGCGGGTGCGGATCAGTGTTCCGATTAGGGACCGGTTGTATACGCATGTGCGGCAATACGGCGTCAGTACAGTGTCTCATACAAGTTAAACAAGGCACCGTTACCCCCCTACATTTAAAATATTTCAAAATTTTTTGAAATTGATTGAAATTTTCTACTTCTTGGTTTTTTAGCTGCTGGCTCCGTAGATTCCATGCTTGTAAATATATAAATATTACTTATTTGTAGTCACCTAACCTCCTCATGTCAAAACGTCCCGTCATACGGTCAACACACAACATATAACGGCACTGGATCTCCATTACCGCACATGCGCAGAGCTGCACATGCGCATACAACCGGTCCCTAATCGGAACACTGGTGCGGATCACCGCTGCGGACGCGACTCTCGGTGAGAGGGCTGCTGCTACCGCCGTATGGGCTGCTATGAAAGCAAAGACGAAATTGGGGATAGGTATGACAAAGAGAAAGAAGAAGAAGACCAAGAGGAGAACGCTTCCGACGGCGAAACGCGGTGGTATGTTACCGTTGTTACCGCTCTTGGGAGTCATCGGTTCGCTTGCCGGTGGAGCGGCGGGTGTTGCAAAGGCGGTGAACGACTCTAAGGCCGCGCGACAACAACTCGAAGAGACGAAACGTCACAATAAAGCAATGGAAGGACGGGGGATTTATCTCGCTCCGTACAAGCGGGGCAAAGGATTGAAGAGAAAAAAAAAACGTCGAAAAAACGATAGAGATGCCCGCGGGTGCCACCACCAATCTACAGTTGTTACAAATAGCGAAGCGTATGCGAATACCGTATTTCCGAGGTGTCTACATGCGTAACGCTTTACCCGACAAGATACATAAAAATGAGAGCGGTATCGTGAATTTGGACGATGTCGACGGGCCGGGCACGCATTGGGTGGCGTACGCCAAGAGAGGCGATCGCGCCGTATACTTTGACAGCTTTGGCAATTTGCAACCGCCGAAGGAGCTTACACGCTACCTCGGAGACACCGATACAACGATAACGTACAATCGCACGGTCTACCAGACGTACGATCAAACGATCTGCGGACAATTGTGCCTCCTGTTCCTCCAGAAAATAGATATAAAAATCGATCCGCCATCGATCGACATCAGTCGTCGATGGAATCTCGGCAATGTCGCTGACGCTCACTCTAAGCGGTAAAAGCAGCGTTCTCACGGTGGATTATTTTCCACCGATAGACTTGAGCGATGGGGACTACGAGCTCGGCCTAACTACGATGGAGACCTACAACACGATTCCGAACGTGACGGTAGCGAACAATAAATTTTATTTCGACGACAATGACGAAGAAATTACAATTCCCGAAGGATCGTACGAATTGGACGCCATTGCTTCTTATCTGAAACGCGCGAAACTGCAAAAACGAGGAAAAAGTGAAGAGCAAGATTATCCATTGTCACTTCGTCCCAACGTTAATACCATGAAGAGTGAAATCATGTGCGCTTTTCGAATAAATTTCGCCAAACCGAATACCATCGGACCGCTGTTTGGATTTTCGACGGGTCGTATACTGGAACCGAGAAAGTTGCACGAATCAGATTCCTCGGTAAACATCGTCAACGTAAACATTATTCGAGTGGAATGCAGCATAACCACGGGTGCGTACGCCAACGACAGGTCGGTGCACACGATACACGAATTTTCACCGAACGTGCCTCCGGGATATAAAGTCTCGGAAACACCGGCGCAAATCATTTACCTTCCGGTCATCGCGAGGAGCGTTACCGATATCACCTTGCGTGTGGTGGATCAAGACGGACGATTGATCGATTTTCGCGGAGAGGAGATTACCATCAGACTGCACTTGCGGCGACGTGGTGCGAGGAAATGCTCGTGTTGAACGAACAGCGAGTGATTGAGAGAACAACGAAAATTGGGAAAACATCGCCATTCAAGAGGCTCAGTACGACGAACGTAAACTTTTTAAAATCGTTGGGATTCGTTGTGAGAAACGTTTAAAGAGATGGATATACTCGACATCGCTGACGAGCCCGTCTTCGACGAGCGTATCGTGAAATATGAGATGCACACGTACAATCCGTACGCTAACACGACGTTGGGACACAGCGACGAGATACGAATACCGATACAGCAACAGGATTTGTACACGTTACCGTGTGAGAGTTTTCTCTACGTTGAAGGAAAACTCGTTACTTCTGTCGATGAGAATAGAGATAACGTGTGTATAATGGGAAATAATTGTGTCGCGTTCATGTTTGATGAAATGCGATACGAGCTCGACGAAGTTGAAATCGATCGTAACAGAAACGTTGGAATAACGAGCACGATCAAAAACTATGTATCGCTGACGACGGAGAAGAGCAAGACGCTGAAATACGCATCGTGGAATCCGGATGGAAATCCGTTGCTCGATGGAAACTTTAATTTTTGCGTTCCGCTCAATACTCTTTTAGGATTCTGCGAGGACTACAAACGGATTGTAATCAACGCTCGTCACGAACTTGTATTGATACGATCGCGCAACGATAATAATTCTCTCGTTGGACGAGTCGGTACGAATCCAACGATCGAACTACTCAAGATACAGTGGCGAATGCCGCATGTATCTCTGAGCGAAGTCAACAAGCTGTCTCTTCTTCGAACTTTGGAAAGCGGAAGATATCTGAGCGTGTGCTTCCGTTCGTGGGATCTGTACGAGTTTCCTCTGCTGCAGAATACAACGAAGCATTCCTGGGCGGTCAAAGCTGCGACGCAATTGGAAAAACCGCGATACGTAATCTTTGCTCTCCAAACCGGTCGAAAAAACGTACTGTCTGAAAACGCTACGCAATTTGACGCTTGTAAACTCACCAATGTGAGACTGCATCTGAATTCAGATTTTTATCCGTACGACGACATGAATTTGGATTTCGACAAGAGTCGATACGCTATACTGTACAATATGTATGCACGTTTCCGCAAAGCCTATTATGGACAGGACGATACGTATTTGGACATCGATGAATTCTCGAAAGCCGGTCCGTTCGTAGTCATAGATTGTTCGCGACAAAACGACTCTGTCAAGAGCGCCACCGTTGACGTGCGAATAGAATTTGATTGTAAGGAAAATATACCGGCCAACACCACCGCCTATTGTCTCATTATACACGATCGAATGGTCGAATATAATCCACTGAACAACATTGTGCGCAGACTCGTGTGAAAAGTTATAAATTAGACGTGTGCGAATGGGAACGTCAGTTTTCCGACGGTCGACGACGATGTCGAACGTACCAATTTTCGTCGACTTGCAAGGTTACGCGTTCAACAACATTTTTATCGTGAAAGAGGTAGCGGTACTTCGAGATGGCGAAACGCTATCTCATTACGTATTTCGTGAACACGTACCGTGGTATCTGTTGACAAAATCGGAAAAATCGCTGGCGTGTTGGTTACGGATACACCACCACGGTTTCCGATGGGAAGATGGACACGTCTCGTACAGTCAGATGAAAAGTCTTATCAACAATGCCATTGGTACGGAACCGTCTCTGATATACGTGAAAGGACTCGAGAAGAAAAAGTGGTTGTGCGAGATTTTGGAAGATGATGTAGAGATTGAAACAATAGATGCGGATTACGAAGATATCGCACGCCTGACGAACTTGGATGTAATCGGAACCTTGCGCTGCGCGTATCACACGAGACATTGCGCTATGCGGAATGTTTGCAAATTGTACAAGTGGTGGTTTGAGCGTAACAAACGTGTAAAACAACTATGATTTATGCTAATAAAATGATGTGTATCACACTCGTATGACTTTTATTCCACCTTTTACCCATCACATAATCCACCATATAATATGGTCTATCGCTTATCTCGCAGTAAAATAGGACGTTGAATAGGATGGGGAAAGAGTCTGGTAAAAAAAATGAAAAATTAATTTATTTAATATAAATAATATTTATTAAAAAACTAAAAAAAAATATATGTACATTTGAGCAAACAGAATTTTTTCAATTGCATAAAAATGTTCTTCCGACGCCTTTCCACCACCGCCGCATCGATATCCCTCCGCTTGCCTTGTTTCCTCCGTTCTTTCCTCGCGAGGAATCGACTGGCGAAACCGACGACTTCGAAAGCGCGCCGCAGGAACCTCGCCCGACCAAGTTTTCCTCCGACTCTTTTTCTCCACCACCACCTGTTTGAACTGCAAAAAGTCAAAATTAAAAATTAATGAATTAATTAAAAAAATTTGAGTATGAAAATATAAAATCGAAAAATTTGTAGTGTTAAATCAACTCACCTCTCGATTTTCTTCTTTTTACTTTACTCCCCCGTTTGATAATTGTAATCGGGAGAGTAAGAAATCACAGGGGAGCTGTATCCTGTGAAAATTTTATTGTTTAAAAAAATAAAATTTGAGCATAAAAGTAACTGTAAAAATTTTCAATCTTTTTTACCTCTGTCACCCATTCCCCATCCGTCTTGCGCGTAGCCTTCTTCATCCCCTCCTTCATAATACCTCTCCTCTTCCTCAGTCTGTAATTCCTCTTCCTCAGTCTGTAATTCCTCTTCCTCAGTCTGTAATTCTTCTTCCTGCTCTTCCTCCTCCTCGCGAAGTGAGCTCGTCGATTCGTCGCTCGCGAGATCGACGAGCTCAGGCGTTAGAACAATTCGAGCGCGAGCTGAAACATTAAATTTTTTTTTGTAAAATTTCCTAATATAAAATCAATGCTGTTATTTCATATAAATAATGTATACAGCGACTTATACGAGGGTCCGGCCTCAGGCGAGGTATCTGCTCGACGTCTTACCCCGAGACGTCGAGTAGCTCGCTCGTCACGGTTTTGACGCGTACCACGCACCACACCCTCCACCACCATGGTTTTTTTAGGTGTTGAATGTTGCAGCGTTCCTAAAAAAAAAAATGATTTTAATTTTTTAAAACTTTGTTTTAATATTCATAATACAAAAAATAGAAACTTACCATTTTTTACCGCACCATGATAGCAATTCGACAGCCTGATGATATAGCCTCCCGCATCCTCTTCCTCGTTGTCGTTGAACGCTCGCCTTGTCTCGATTATTTCGCCAGCAATAATCAAGAGCTGCAGATAAATCGAAAAATGTCCCAAACGGAATAAAATCGCGAGCACCGCACTAGGGCACGCACCCGCAAACTTTGCGAATACCGCATAATTATTATCGTCGTTGTCGGATAACGATGATAAATAATTATCGATGCATAGCCCGTTTAAGTTACACGCCAATCGCAAACACGAATCAATAATTTTCCGCAAACTAGACATTTTTAAAACGAATAACCAGCTCCCGGATGATTTCCTACGTTCCACTCGAGCCTTGAGAAGTTAATACGTCGATGCAATAATTAATCCCGGCTTATATACCCTTACATCAAAGATGCCGCTAAATCTTATTATAATCTAATTATGTTCACAGATAGCTAACATTCGTATCGATATCCACTATAGTTTACAATAATATGTCGAAGACGAGATAACTCGCTCGACAGTAGCATTTCCTTTTCGAGGAACAGTAATCGTGGATCTAAGGTTTCGCTAGGACGATAGACGATAGGCCAGCGTATCATATTTCCATTTATTCAACGTCTATCGTACGTCTTTGAACCTCTATCGAACGTCTATCGTACATCTTTTAACGTATTGTTGAACGTCTTACGTACAACTTTTAACATCTTTTGTACATCTTTTCAACATTACTTAAACCACTTTTAACATCTATCAAACGTCTTTTAACGTTTATTACTACAGCAAAATTGACGTTTTTGCGTCGAGCTGTATATAAGGTGTGCGGAAGAGAGAAATTTATCAGTTCAAAGTGTGCACGCGGTGGAGAAAAAAGTATAGAAAATGGAGCGTGATCAGAATAGAAAAACTTCCGAATACGAGAAGTGTAAAGATTGCGGAGTGTACCACAAGCCGATAGCTGTGGTTGAGCCTCGTCCGAGGACGACTCAAGCGCCTCCCCCCGTTCCCCCTCGTAATCGTGAAAGGCGTTAGAGGCTCAGTTGAAACAATTTTTTTTTTATCTATGTAACATCTTTTACAAAATTATGAATAAAATTTGCTAATATTAATCTTATTGCGATTTTTTCTCCTTTCACCTCCCATCCTTAAATTACATATTAAGCTTAGATTAGAGTTCCTATTAAATTTATATTTTACCGCGGATAATTCGTATTAAGAGGATGCTGAAGTCATATTGTTACCGACCGAAACTTCAATTTTCTAAAAAGGGTGGCGTTTTTTATTGCTTTAATAGAATTACAAATCCTTTGGTGTAAATAAAGTACATATGCTAATCTTTCGGCAGTTGGTCAAATTTAAACCAAAAAATAAAAAAAATTTTTGAAAATTTACCGACAATGTCACCTCAAAGAATTATATCTTTTATATCAAAATTATACTGCTTCAATCTGCAAAACAAGACCATGTGCCGAAGAAGAGCGTATGAAACAATAATGGAAAACCAAAAAAATAGAGCTTAGAGACTTATTTTCAAAACGCCACCCTTTTCCAGATTTATGTAAAGCATGTGTGCAATATAGAAAGAATAAGGTAAAAAAGAGCTATAGATTAGTTCCGAGATTTTGGGATAGAGGCGCTATACAGTTCTCAGTGCTATCTGTCATATACAGAATCTTTTAGGTTAGTTATGTGTGTGTTAGTTGTGCGTGTGTGTGTGTTTGTGTTATGTGCTACGAAACCCGGCTGAAAAAAATGGGTTGAAGGCACTCTGAAGGATAAAAAAGTGTATGTATTATACATAAATTTTGCAACATTTTTGCAAACATTTATATTATTTAATTACATACATTCATATTCTAATTTCTACAAAATACTTTTATTCATGTGCTTTATGTGTATATATTATGTATATTCTGTGCTCCATATTATGTATATTCACATCAAAGTATCTATGTAAAATTAACTTTTTATATCATCTTGTATATTGTATATCATTTATATGAATATCATTTTGTATATTGTATATATTTTTATAATAAATGTATATGTCATATAACTTATTTATAAAGCATGAAATATAAAGGTATTTTTAGTTTCTTGTATGTATCATTTGTAAAAAAATCTTGATAAAAAAAACATTAATTTTGTGACTTGCAATTATCTGTTTCAATATATACTTCTTTTAAATACTTACAACTAGCCTTATTTTATGCGTTTTCCTTGGTATCTAAAATACACATCAAAATATAAAATTAATTTCTAGTTCAGTAGAAAAAAAACATTGTAGTCTTACACCAGAAAGGAATGGTAAAATATCATGTATATGTAATAACAAATAAATCACTTTTCCACTGACATTATACACAACTTTGCAGAAATAAATTTATTCTGTGAATTTTGAATGTGTAGTGCAGTTTAAAACACACAGTCGAAATATATCTATATTTTTGAAATAATAATTCTGATTTTTCATGAATCACAGTGGTTTTATAAAATGTTCAATTTTAACAGTTTTTATTGGACTGTACTTTAGACAATATTATATTTTGCCATTTCTCTCTGTTGTAAGACAAGAATGTTTCGTTTCTACTGTAATAGAAATACATTTTCGATTTTGATACGTATTTTAAATACCAAGTTAATCACATAAAATAAGGCTAAGTGTAAGTATTTAAAAGAAGCATATAATGAAACAGATTATTGCAAGTCGCAAAATTAATGTTGTTTCTTTTATCAAAATTTTTTTACAAATGATAGACACAAAAAAATAAAAATATCTTTATATTTCATGCTTTAGAAATAAAAAATATGGCATATATCATATACATTTATTGTAAAAAGAGTATACAAAATGATGTCAATTTCTTAGAAAAATATTTTGATATAAATATAGATAATGTGGAGCATATAATATACATTATATATATATATATACATAAAGCATATGACGTAATAAAAGTATCTTACAATAAAGAATAAGACAAGCCAGAGGCGGTTTCCTCGTGGACTGGCAATATATAATAAGACAAGCCAGAGGCGGTTTTCTCGTGGACTGGCATTAGAAAATTCTTATTCTTGTCTTCAAGCCAGAGGCGGTTTCCTCGTGGACTGGCAATATATAATAAGACAAGCCAGAGGCGGTTTTCTCGTGGACTGGCATTAGAAAACTCTTATTCTTGTCTTCAAGCCAGAGGCGGTTTCCTCGTGGACTGGCAATATAGAATAAGACAAGCCAAAGGCGGTTTTCTCGTGGACTGGCAATATAGAATAAGACAAGCCAGAGGCGGTTTTCTCGTGGACTGGCATTAGAAGAAAATTCTTATTCTTGTCTTCAAGCCAGAGGCGGCTTTGTCGTGGACTGGCAATATAGAATAAGACAAGCCAGAGGAGATCTTTCGTGAGCTGACAATTTTAAATAAATATAATCAGAGGCGATCTAACGTCAGCTGACAGTTTAGAAGAAAGAGAGCTAAAGGCGATTTATTCGTGAACTGGCAAATTGTAAGAAATATTGTCAGAGGCGATCTATCGTGAGCTGACAATTTTAAATAAATATTGTCACAGACGATCTAACGTCAGCTGACAGTTTAGAAAAAAGAGAGCTAAAGACGATTTATTCGTGAACTGGCAAATTGTAAGAAATATTGTCAGAAGCGATCTATTGTGAGCTGACAATTTTTAATAAATATAGTCAGAGGCGATCTAACGTCAGCTGACAGTTTAGAAAAAAGAGAGCTAAAAACGATTTATTCGTGAACTGGCAAATTGTTAGAAATATTGTCAGAGGCGATCTATCGTGAGCTGACAATTTTAAATAAATATTGTCACAGACGATCTAACGTCAGCTGACAGTTTAGAAAAAAGAGAGCTAAAGACGATTTATTCGTGAACTGGCAAATTGTAAGAAATATTGTCAAAGGCGATCTATTGTGAGCTGACAATTTTTAATAAATATAGTCAGAGGCGATCTAACGTCAGCTGACAGTTTAGAAAAAAGAGAGCTAAAAACGATTTATTCGTGAACTGGCAAATTGTAAGAAATATTGTCAGAGGCGATCTATCGTGAGCTGACAATTTTTAATAAATATAGTCAGAGGCGATCTAACGTCAGCTGACAGTTTAGAAAAAAGAGAGCTAAAAACGATTTATTCGTGAACTGGCAAATTGTAAGAAATATTGTCAGAGGCGATCTATCGTGAGCTGACAATTTTAAATAAATATTGTCACAGGCGATCTAACGTTAGCTGACAGTTTAGAAAAAAGAGAGCTAAAGACGATTTATTCGTGAACTGGCAAATTGTAAGAAATATTGTCAGAGGCGATCTATTGTGAGCTGACAATTTTTAATAAATATAGTCAGAGGCGATCTAACGTTAGCTGACAGTTTAGAAAAAAGAGAGCTAAAAACGATTTATTCGTGAACTGGCAAATTGTAAGAAATATTGTCAGAGGCGATCTATCGTGAGCTGACAATTTTAAATAAATATTGTCACAGACGATCTAACGTCAGCTGACAGTTTAGAAAAAAGAGAGCTAAAGACGATTTATTCGTGAACTGGCAAATTGTAAGAAATATTGTCAGAGGCGATCTATCGTGAGCTGACAATTTTTAATAAATATAGTCAGAGGCGATCTAACGTTAGCTGACAGTTTAGAAAAAAGAGAGCTAAAAACGATTTATTCGTGAACTGGCAAATTGTAAGAAATATTGTCAGAGGCGATCTATCGTGAGCTGACAATTTTAAATAAATATTGTCACAGACGATCTAACGTCAGCTGACAGTTTAGAAAAAAGAGAGCTAAAGACGATTTATTCGTGAACTGGCAAATTGTAAGAAATATTGTCAGAGGCGATCTATCGTGAGCTGACAATTTTTAATAAATATAGTCAGAGGCGATCTAACGTTAGCTGACAGTTTAGAAAAAAGAGAGCTAAAAACGATTTATTCGTGAACTGGCAAATTGTAAGAAATATTGTCAGAGGCGATCTATCGTGAGCTGACAATTTTAAATAAATATTGTCACAGACGATCTAACGTCAGCTGACAGTTTAGAAAAAAGAGAGCTAAAGACGATTTATTCGTGAACTGGCAAATTGTAAGAAATATTGTCAGAGGCGATCTATCGTGAGCTGACAATTTTTAATAAATATAGTCAGAGGCGATCTAACGTCAGCTGACAGTTTAGAAAAAAGAGAGCTAAAGACAATTTATTCGTGAACTGGCAGATTTTAAGAAATATTGTCATAGGCGATCTAACGTCAGCTGACAGATTTGAAGAAATACGTATTTATTTTAGTTAGCAATTTACTGCACGTGTGGTCTGTTTATATTTTATCAGATAATTTATAAGGTCATTTAACCTTTTTTCTCGCAATTGAAATTCTATCGTATGGCTGAATGATGTACATACGAGACAAAATAGACTTATACAAGGTGTCTAATAGATATAAGTTAGATATGATAAAATATTTTATTTGAAAAATGTATGTATAATACTATATGTCTAATTGGAAAAATATGTTATATGCTTTTCCTATTTTTATTCTTATGTAACAAATACAAAATAAATAAATAAGTTAATTAATTATTGAATACATACATATACATATTGAATATAGTTATCTTTATTTTGTATTTTATATAACTGAAATAATATATACTTTCATTATTTTAGTCATTATCATATAAAATACAAAATAAAGATAACTATTTATTGAATATATGTGTATATGTATATATTAATTAATTGATTAATTAGTTATTTAGTATTTACTACATAAGGATAAAAGTAAGAAAAGTATATGACATTTTTCTTCAATGATATATATAGTATTATATGTATATTTTTTATTTATTATTTTGTCATATTTAGTTTGTATTTATTTGACACCTTGTATACGCTTATGTTTTCTCGGACATTATATTGCAGCTTTGCGACGAAATTTCAGTCGAGGAAACAAGCGCAAGCATCGTTTGTTTACAAACTTCCGATGACACACGTACACAGACCACACGTCAGTGTAGTGAGTCACCACTACAAACAAATGCGTACACACGGACCTACGCGGCATAGGTCCGTAGGCTGCGCCGATAATGTCATTTCATTTTTAGTACCATCGAAATGATGGCGCTTTCGCGTCGGAGTTCGCCCGTCACTTCAGCATCCTCTTAAAAAGAAAACTTGAAGTATATTATTGGTGTTTAGAATAAATGTATAACTTAATTATTTCACTCTATATCATTCGTCGTAAATAAAAGAAAAAAATGATTTATATCGTACGACTTTTATTCCACCTCAGTTATACGATCCTCGTGACATATGATCTGTCGCTTATCTCGCGGTAGGATAGGTCAGTGAATAAGATGAGGCACAGGAATATAATAATTTAAATTATTTTTATTTAATATGAATAAGTTTATTTTAATAAAACTTTTGAAATTGTTTATTTAAATGGTCCGCTACAACGGTGTAACTTGACTCGCGATAAGTCGGTACAATCGACGCGTTCTCTTATATTACTACAGCGGGATGATGATAAAAAAAAAAAACTTACATTTTAAATATAAAAATTTTTTATTTCAATATTCGCATACAAACATTTCCGACATTTCGTCGGCATCGACACAACACATCAACTGTACGATGCCTAAGTACTCGATTTGCGTCTTACATTTTGATAACAATTTTTCGAAGCGATCCCGACCATACGTCTGATACAATTGTCGAATATACTTCTCCGGAAGCGGTAGATCACTCAATAGGTATCTGCTTGCGACGTTCTGGTTTATGACCTTCCTGGCGAGTTCGACGAGACTCCTCGGCTGTCGCATCGTGGTGATCCTGAAACATTTTACAATACACCTAAATATCTACTCGCTGAATATTTCTCACTTTCTATTTTTAGAGATATTTTTCTCACCTAATTCGCACAGAGTGCAATCTTTAACGTATGGCGCGGGTCCGTCGATGTGGTCGCGCTGCCACGGTTGATTGTGATGTTTCTTGCACCGACGGTAACCCTGCACTTCCGGGTCCACTCTTACGTGTTCCGGAAGTTTCTCCCACACTTGGTCCACGAACCGAGCAAACTTGCTTAATAAAATCACCTTTGGCACAAATTCTAACTCCGCTGCTGTTAAATTGAGAATATCGCGTTCATCCGAGAGTGCGATGAACATTTTGACTGTTATACCACTCGTTCTTCGCGGGCCTTATATACCCGCTTGTTGCACACGACATTGATTAAAACTATCGATGGTTCATATTTGCATTAACAATCCTTATCTTATCTCTTCCGAGAATTATTGTGATCTGATACTCCCCACCATTCCAAAATTACCTCCTCTCCTCCAAACACGATGACGCATCTAGCAACATGGCGATGCCTACAATTTGTATTAACAATCATTATCACACCCTCTAAGAAACGGCGCTCAAATGCTGCCTCTTTGTTCTAAAATACAGCAATGACGCAATCCGTAAATCTGCACAAACCTGCATACTATAAACATAATGATTCCGACAACATGGCGCTCTACTTTGATGTGTAGAAAAAAAAACCTGCACCAATAAACAGTTCTCTTTCCAATAAACAATCCTTATCTTTTCCGGGAATCCTTATCTTGCGATTTGTATTAACAATCCTTATCTTCCGGGAATTATTGTAATCTGATACCCCTACCACTCCACATTTACCCCCTCTCCTCCAAAAACGATGACGTTATTACCCCCTCCACTGTTATCTGATACCCCTCTTCCCTCCCCTCTTCACCCGCGCACCCCCTCAGATCCCTGAGTTAGAATCATCATTGCTATACTACTATTAAACCCGGAGAGCTTGTTCTCTTACGCAACAATTTGCTACCGCCCTCCAAATGGAGCCTAGGTAGAGTTGTTGCGGCTGACCCGGGTGGTGACGGATATATTCGCGTGGTGCGCGTGAGGACCAAGGACTCGATATTCATGCAACCTATCGCCCAGGTTTGTCGTCTCCCTGTGGACTGTGACTCCGCGTGAACCATTGGTAACGCGAGGCTCCGCTTCATATGAACCTTTATTGTGATCTCGCTTCTTGGAGCCTCTGCTTATGCTGTGTCTACTCTCCGATACCTATCGTACCGTTCCGGATACGAGGCGGGCGGTATGTTCGGGCACGGGTAGGTGTTCGCACAATTTGGCGGTGATCACGCTGCGTCTAACCGGCAAGTATATTGGACACACATAAGACCAATCACAAGTTCGTTTACAAACGTTTCACTGCCATGTGATCAAGCGCGCGGGCATTACGTGATTTAGGAGGGGAAGACCACGATTTTCGAGCCCCGCCTGACTATTACTCATTAGAGCCTTCTAGCCACGGTTCGGTGTGTAAGGTGTGTGCGTGAATAAAACAGTTAAGCCAGTCCAGTGGAATTACTCTTTCTTAACATGAAACCGTGTGAGCTTTTCGAGCGCGGTATAGCTCGTCGGAATCCAGGTTCGGTCGGTTGGGGGTGTGTCAAAGAAAATATGCGTTTGGTTAATGATAAATCAGAAGACGTGTTTATTCAATTAAGTATGTTTGATGACTGTGTGTGTACATGCGATGTGAAATTGTGATGCGAAAGAATATACAAGAGATGGAGAAATGATTATTAAGCAACGGCTGAATAATTATTTGAGCAGCGTGAAAGAAATATAAAAGTATCGGTGAAATCAGTATAGCGACGGTGAAATAGTAACAAAGTATCGGTGCGGTCGGTAGAATAACTACGGTGAAATAATTAATAAGCGACAGCGAAATAACTCTTGAAGCGGCGTGAAATAAGTATACAAGCGGCGTGAAAATAAATATAAAGACGATGGTAAATAAATTGAAAGTGACGGCGAAAGAATTATTTAAACAGCGTGGAATAAATGTAAAAGCGACGGTGAAACAACTACAAGGCGACGGTGAAACAACTACAAGGCGACGGTGAAATAATTCATTAGGCATCGGTGGAACAATTATTTATGCGAAACTATAAAGTATGACATGAGGCGTCCTGGTGCGGTCGGCGAGAGCGCAAGCGCGGGCGATCGTGTCGCAACGATTGGTACAAGACGGAGCGCTTGTCGGTGAGTGCGTTCGTAGAGTATCGCGAGTCCGTTCGATCGTAGATCGATGCGGATTATTCGGCGGCGCGGATTGGTCGACGTGGTTTTGCCTGCCGGACGGATTACGGTTTGAAGTCCCGGCGAATAAACGCGATATAAGGATTTAGGCTGCCGATTACGCTCGGCGGGAGTACGAGAACGCTCGTACGAAGGCGGAGTTTAGAACGGCGACCCGGTTAGGTACGCGGGAATGCCCGCAATACGAAGTTCGGTGGCCTAGAGGAGCCAAGTACGCTCGGCGGGTATACGAATATACTCGTATGCAGGAGCAAGAATACCAAGGACGCTCGGCGGTACACGAGGATACTCGTGTGCTGGAAAAGGCATAGAATCCGAGTATGCTCGGTTTGGACGAGGACGCTCGTAGAGTGATGTTCGCTGTCTAGCAGCAAACGGGATCTGGTGAGAAGACGTACAGCCGGGCCTGTTTTATACCCGACTGGCAGCCGACTGACTCGAATCGGCAAGCATCGGCAGTTTCGGCGTCGAGCCCCCCACAAAACGGAAATTTCGGAACGGTCGGGTGTGGGGAGTTTTCGGCGATTGACCGCCGTTGTTTTGACAAGAGTTTTATCGGCGCGCGATGCGCCCTTGGTGGGCTACGGACGATGGACGGTCCGTAGCCGTAACGATGCAGCTTGCAGGCTGCACCGTTACAACACCATCCCCAGAAACCCGCTCCGGCGAAACAAAAAAATAAGAAGTGTTTCGATAATTTCGAAGGTGTCGCAACAATATCTCTTACAGTTTTGACAATATTCAGTCAAAACCAAAAAAACCGTTTTAGCTTGTAGGGATTGTTTCAACCCTAAACGTACGAGAAAGCACATAAAAAAAATACGTGTTTCTTATTTTGAGCTACTTTACAATATATTTAAAGCTTGTTAAAATTGAAGGAGGACACTTGGGTCTCTTTCCTTGTAAGAAATAACAAATCACAAAAGTTATTACAATAAGAAAACGAGCTTATTCAAGAACAAATAATGCATAAAATGGCCGCTGTACTACGTAATAGAAATCTTACCGTATGCCACGTGTATACAAGGATCGCTTTAGCCGTTGTTCACAAGCACGGACAGAATACTTCTTTCGAAAACAGTCCGAATAATCCTGACCTGCTTGATCGTCTATCCCTTAACTTCCTTATCCCTAATTGTATATCACTTAACAACAAAACTATACTAATCCGCACAATATCCAATGCTCGTCTCTTTGCACAAGGCTTTCTTCTCGGTCGTATTTGCTCAGTAACATCATATCAATTCGCAGTCATACCAATTTAGTGGCTTAAATCGCCCTGAGAGTACTGAAAATTTATTGTTTACGTTACGTATACTATTGGGCGCATTCAGCCGACATAACAGTTGTATGAGCAATCAGTAATTATTATCTGTGATAACTAATGGATATTAAAATATATAATTATTAAATAATTAGAAAATAATGTTTATATCTCTAACGTAAAATGTCCTCTGGATGACCTCTGGACGTCTTTTCTACGTCTCTTCTATAGGAATAGGATGCATGTATATATAAGTGCAAGGATATTCTACCATATTCCTTGGCTTTGAATAAAACATCTCACGATATTTTATTGAAATATCCTGGATATTACTTACTGAGTTGTCTCTGGGATTGCATTTGGAAATCTAGGACAATTTGGGATATCTTCCGGATAAAGTGTGCTGTGTGGGATATATTATATATATTGTATATATATATATATATATATATACAGGATGATTCAAAATAACCTGATGTCCTTGCAATGCCATATTCTTGAGCGAATTCTGAGACGCTTTTTCCTTTTACAAAATTTTCTCCGAAGCTTAGTTTTCGAGTTATAATTGAAAATAGGTAGCAACTTACGAGTTCGGTACAACGGGCAGGCAGGGACGCGCAACGTATAATGAGACTGTCAAGTGTTTACTATCGTCTCATGACGCATTGCACCGTCCCTGCCTGTCCGTTGTATCGGACTTGTAAGTAGCAAACTATTTTATATATATATATATATATATATATATATATATACAGGGTGTCCCATTTAACTTGAGACAACTAAATATTTCGAAAAATAAGCATTGTACGAAAAAATGTCCCAAATAAACTTTTAATATTATCAAGTGGGACGTCTGCCTGTGTAAAAATTAACCCGCCCCCACCGCCCCTTGGAGGTGGGACGGGTAGCAACTTTGAAATTTCAAATGGGAACTCTCATTTTTTATTGCAGATTCGGATTCCTTGGAAAAAAATACGTAAGTTTTGTCCGAGACATTTTTTCGAATCGTGATAGATGGCGCTGTAATCAGTAAAAATTAGTTTTTGTCATTTTCTCTCACCATCGGGGTGCTTTATTTCGGTGAGTCCCCTCACCTCTCACTATTCAATTACAATAAATGCTCGAAATGATGACCTTCCATTTCGATGCATTTATTAACTCGAGCTTGGAATGCTTGTACACATGTAGAAAGTGTATCTGGCGTTATTTGTGCGCAAGCATATCTAATACGTTCCACCATGTTTTCTCGAGTATTTGGTACTTCTGTATACACTTTTTCTTTAAGGTAACCCCACAAAAAGAAATCTGGTGACGTAAATCTGGCGATCTGGCAGGCCAATTTACCGGACCACCTCTACCGATTCAGCAATCATTGTAATTACGATTTAACACTTCTCGTACTATTGCTGAATAATGTGCTGGACAATCATCATACTGGAACCACATGTTCTGTCGCACTTCGAGAGGTACATCTTCCAACAGAATCGGTAGTTCATCTTGCAATAAGTTACGGTATTTTTCTCCGTTCAATGTTTACCTTCAATAAATACGGGACCGATTAGTTTGTCACCTATGATTCCGTACTAAACGTTAACGAACCAAGGACGCTGATGCTCAACTTCACGTAACCAGTGTGGGTTTTCCACACTCCAGTAATGCATGTTGTGACGATTAACATTGCCATGGTTCGTGAAAGTTGATTCGTCGGAGAACATTACTCGATAAAAAAATTGTGGGTCTCTTTGTATTTGAGTGTGAGTGCCCAATTGCAAAACACCACTCGATTATTAAAATCATCGCCATAAAGTTCCTGATGCATTGAGATATGATAGGGATGGAATTTGTGATGCATCAGGATTCTCGAAACACTAGTACGAGAAATTCCTGAATTACCTCTCGAAGACTGACATGGGAGTTATGGGCTACTGCAGCTAGCACAGCAATTTGATTGTTTTCCCCCGTGGCAGTCGCTCTACGGGTTTTTTTTTAACTGTTACATTTCCTTCGGTAGTAAATTGTTTAACCAAACGAAAAAAAGTAGCACGTGATCGTGGCCTATCAGGGAAACGGTCAGCATAGAGGGTAACAGCTTCGTCGATATTTCTTCCAGACTCACCATAAATCAAAATTATTTCAACTTTCTCCTCTAAAGATAAATAATCCATTATTTATTTGCTGAAATAAAGAACGCGTCCGTAAAAAAACAAGTAGCTAGCGTACCAAAACTATGAGGCATCTACATATGTAGTAAATTTCTGAAATACTGAAAATACTGAAAAGGAGAAACAAAATAAATGAAAGAAATTAAGTCAGAACAATTCTTCAATAACTGGATTCTTTAAATTTCAAGTCAAGTAAATTTCAGTAATACGTACGCTAGCTACTTGTTTTTTTACGGACGCGTTCTTTATTTCAGCAAATAAATAATGGATTATTTATCTTTAGAGGAGAAAGTTGAAATAATTTTGAAAGTTGAAATAATTTTATGTTACCTTAAAGAAAAAGTGTATACAGAAGTACCAAATACTCGAGAAAACATGGTGGAACGTATTAGATATGCTTGCGCACAAATAACGCCAGATACACTTTCTACATGTGTACAAGCATTCCAAGCTCGAGTTAATAAATGCATCGAAATGGAAGGTCATCATTTCGAGCATTTATTGTAATTGAATAGTGAGAGGCGAGGGGACTCACCGAAATAAAGCACCCCGATGGTGAGAGAAAATGGCAAAAACTAATTTTTACTGATTACAGCGCCATTTATCACGATTCGAAAAAATGTCTCGGACAAAACCTACGTATTTTTTTTTAAGGAATCCGAATCTGCAATAAAAAATAGAGGTTCCTATTTGAAATTTCAAAGTTGCCACCCGTCCCACCTTCAAGGGGCGGTGGGGGCGGGTTAATTTTTACACAGGCAGACGTCCCACTTGATAATATTAAAAGTTTATTTGAGACATTTTTTCGTACAATGCTTATTTTTCGAAATATTTAGTTATCTCAAGTTAAATGGGACACCCTGTATATACAGGGTGTCCCATTATAAAACATCTACGCAAATTACTCCGAAGATAAGAGTGATAGCAAAAAATGACCTTAACAAACGTTGTAGGATTAAAAGGGGACCAACTTAGGGTGACCTTGACTTTGACCTCGCAGTTGATTTTTAAGGTCATTTGAAGGTCAGAGTAAATTTTTTAAATGGAAACCCCTATTTTTGATACCGGATTCAAAAAAAGCGGAAAATTTTACGTCAGAAATGATAATTTAAATTTTTTTTGTGTGACCTTGAGAAGGTCAAATGAGGGTTAAATGTTGAAAAACTGCTTGCTGATTGTTTATTTAAATTTATAGGCAAAATAAACGTTATAAAAGTATTTTTAGCAGGTAGATCAAGCTCAAATGTGCCAACGATCGTGACCATTTTGACCTTGAGGTCAATTTTCAAGGTCATTTAAAGGTCAGAGAGATTTTTATAAACCCTTATTTTTGACACCAGATTCGAAAAGAGCGGAAAATTTTACGTCAAAAAAAATATTTTAAAGTTTGTTGGTGTGACCTTGAATAGATCAATTCAAGATTAAATATTCAACAAGCACTCAAAAGCTGTTGCTTACATGTGCTAACCTTACTTTAGCTTTAAAACCACCACGCAAATTACTCCGAAAATAAGGGTAATAGCAATACCGAATTTAAGTCATCAATTTTTAAAGTTATAGCTTTTAACACGTAAGATATAGGAAAAACGTGTGCTCAAGTGATTTATCAATTCGTAGCGACAATAATACTTGCTCGATTTTTTTAAAAAACTAGGATACAGTGCAGGATAATGCTAGAAATAACATTTAAAGAAACAAGGATTATTAGCAATTGCCGTTTTTGAATTATCGAAGTTCAAAGTGGTGTATCCGACGTAAATTTTAAGAGTTTAAAGCATTTTGAGCGCAAATCGATTAACTGATAAACGTTCTTAAAATTGTTTTTAAATTGTACATACTTATACCGGCAACAAAAATTAAATTTTTTCTTGTTAAAAAATTGTACCTCACTTACATGTGTTGTGTATATGTAAGTCTGAAATCTCTTATTCTTATTCTTGTCCTGACCGTCCAATACCGTCCAATATTGACCGTCGCTTGATAGTATGTACATATAATGACATCTAATTTATTTTGTCGTATGTTGACAAATGTTCTCATACATTTGAAACTCTTTTTTGCGATCGTTATTATCGTTAAAAAAATGCCTGACTACACTGCTAATAAAATTATTGACATTCTTCTTATTTTAGGAGAATGTCGACAAAACTATCGAGAGGCAGCAAGACTATATCGTGCTCAATTCCCTCAAAAACAACATCCTAATCATACAATAATACGTGACATTGAACTACGCGGTCGACAAGGAATTTTTGTTCAAAGAAAGAGGACACTGAATGAACACGATTATGAAAATAATCCTCGCTTTATTGCTGTTCTAGCCATGGTACATTTAAATGTTCACGTCAGTTTACGCGAAATCGAGTTAACAATCGGCATTCCAAGATCTACGGCCAGTAGATATTTACGACTTGCGCGTTATCATCCTTATCACATTTCTTTAAATCAAGCTTTAACTGAGGAAGATCATCGACGGAGAATAACATTTTGCCAATGGGCAACGCAACAAATTACTGATGATGAAAATTTCTTCAACGATGTTCTTTTTAGTGATGAGACTACATTTGAGAGTACTGGTATGTTTAAGGTACTTTTATAACGTTTATTTCGCCTATAAATTTAAATAAACAATCAGCAAGCAGTTTTTCAATATTTGACCCTCATTTGACCTTTTCAAGGTCACACAAAAAAATTTTAAATATCATTTCTAACGTAAAATTTTCCGCTCTTTTTGAATCCGGTATCAAAAATAGGGGTTTCCATTTAAAAAATTACTTTGACTTTCAAATGACCTTGAAAATAAACTGCGAGGTCAAAGTCAAGGTCACCCTCAGTTGGCCCCCTTTTAATCCTACAACGTTTGTTAAGGTCATTTTTTGCTATCACTCTTATCTTCGGAGTAATTTGCGTGGATGTTTTATAATGGGACACCCTGTATATGTATAAAGCATATGACGTAATAAAAGTATCTTACAATAAAGAATAAGACAAACCAGAGGCGGTTTTTTCGTGGGCTGGCAATTTAGAATTAGAAAAGCCAGAGGCGGTTTTCTCGTGGGCTGGCAATTTAGCATTACAAAAACCAGAGGCGGTTTTCTCGTGGGCTGGCAATTTAGAATTAGAAAAGCCAGAGGCGGTTTTCTCGTGGACTGGCATTAGAGAATTCTTATTCTTGTCTTCAAGCCAGAGGCGGTTTTCCGTGGACTGGCAATATAGAATAAGACAAACCAGAGGCGGTTTTCTCGTGGACTAGCATTAGAGAATTCTTATTCTTGTCTTCAAGCCAGAAGCAGTTTTCTCGTGGATTGGCAATATAGAATAAGACAAGCCAGAGGCGATCTAACGTCAGCTGACAGTTTAGAAAAAAGAGAGCTAAAGACGATTTATTTGTGAGCTGGCAAATTGTAAGAAATATTGTCAGAGGCGATCTATTGTGAGCTGACAATTTTTAATAAATATAGTGAGAGGCGACCTCCTCCATTTTTTGGGAATATTATTTACTAGATAAAATAAGTATTTGGGCTGAATACCACTTTTGGCACAAATCTTTCGGAAAAGTCTACCACTCAACTGGTTAATTAATTATTTAATACATACATATACATATTGAATATAGTTATCTTTATTTTGTATTTTATATAACTAAAATGATACATACTCTCATTATTTCAGTCATTATCATATAAAATACAAAATAAAGATAACTATTTATTCAATATATGTGTATATGTATATATTAATTAATTGATTAATTAGTTATTTTGTATTTACTACATAAGGATAAAAATAAGAAAAGTATATGACATTTTTCTTCAGTGATATATAGTATTATATGTATATTTTTCATTTATTATTTTGTCATATTTAGTTTGTATTTATTTGACACCTTGTATACGCCTATGTCTTCTCGGACATTATATTGCAGCCTTGCGAGGAAATTTCAGTCGAAAAAACAAGCGCAAGCATCGTTTGTTTACAAATTTCCGATAACACACGTATACAGACCACACGTCAGTGTAGTGAGTTACCACTACAAACAAATGCGTATACACGGACCTACGCGGCGTAGGTCTGTAGGCTACGCCAATTATGTCATTTTCATTTTTAGTACCATCGAAATGATGGCGCTTTCGCATCGGAGTTCGCCCGTCACTTCAGCATCTTCTTCAGTTGTTTCAAAATCACGCGCTTAAGCACATATTACACAATAATAAAGATATCTTCAGATATTGATCTGTTTTTATTTTTTATTGTGCGTAAAACTATATCTGTATTTAAAAGCAGATCGATATCTAATGGTACTGTGACGTGACGCTTTTCCGTCGCGTCGTCGCTCATCATAAAGGCAATAGCAAAAAGGGTTAATATGGGATTGCACCCTCGGTTCTGAGAGGGAGCGATTTCTCCACCTCGACGGATTTGCATTTCGTTTTGTGTTTATCTTGATATTTGAGTCTAGTGAAAATTAAGTATCGTTATTAGAGTATTTAAAGCACAAATATGAATGATATAAGACAAGATAACGCCAGAATGTGCGGTCAACATCGTATACTGTATTAAATTGCCGAAAGTAAGGAACAGATATCCGGGGACTTCGTATACTCTAAGACGATGAGAAGAGGCTCCAGAACTACTTAACAAAGAGCAGGTCACGTATTAAATTTCTCACTACGTTATCGCAACAATTGAAACAGACTATAAATCCTGAATTATTGCAGTTACATGGGAACGGAGGACCGAAGTCAGAGGAACGTCTCGAAATCAATACCAAAGGAAACGTAACCGTTATAGCTAAGTGTAAACTACCTTGCCACCTTTGCCGAATCCACAACGGACAGTTTGACCACGGCCCGGCCAGTCAGGTAAACTAGACCAAATACAACAAGAATCACAATCTAGAAGATACCGATTGTTGGTAAACATAATTTTGAGAATTGACGTAAGAGGAGATCGGCGCTTTTAGCAATCAATAGAAAGATCGAACAAAGCGGGCCAGATATCTAACGAAATTCATAAGCCGAATACACGTATCTATGCGTGAGGACTCGACATGCTTCCTGTGGGTCTCCGAACACTCACTGTTTGACGAGCTAGTTAACCGAGAGGTACAGCCCTAATTGGAGAATCCCGACGGATCTGGAGCAATGAACTTCTGTAAGGTCACCACTCGGGTAACTACGTAGATAATAAGGTTAAGAATGTTGTCTCAAAAGCGCATCCGCGAATTGTTACTTGTGAAGATACTTCAAACATTTGGAGATCGAATTTTGTAATTATCGATTTTGCATGAGATTTTGGATACGAATAAAATACGGAATTACAAACACCGTTTTTTGATAAGACGTTTCCGCGCGAGGCCAGCCGGCTCTGGATTTCGATTTTCTAGAGTCCTCTCCGGAAAGCTACCGTCGACAGTCACAATTATTATTATTAACGTGCTTAAAATTGGTTTTGTAATAAAATATTAAAATATAATATTGGAAATATTGCGTATTTTTTTATTTTGTGTGTGTAATTACGAAATTTGCATGAGCTATCATTTCTGATCAAGATTCCGAATTTGAGTTGTATTGCTAAACTGTCGTTTCTCCACCGGATTTTGTATGTCTTATGAAATTACTGTAGTTATCATTCGTATCGACGTGAGTTACCGTTAAGATTGCGGATTGTTAACAATAATATTTGAAATTGTATTGATTCGGTATAATAACGGTTGTATTTATACACTATTTAGATTATCCTACGACGATTGTACCATGGCTGACATTGTGCCCGGTAACGTTTTGTAAATCATTATTTAAATACTGCGATTATTTCGCGCAATATACCGAATACGGTTTGTTACCGCGATTACAGAATTTCACTATGTTCTTCTTGTCATATTATCTATCTGTACTTGCGTGATCAGCAATATCTAAAATACAAGACCAGTGCCCATCCAGGATAGAACCTCATATTCTTAACTCGAGTTATTACATTTATTCCGTCGTCAATTCGCACTGATTATTATATTGTACTTGATTCCAATTTCATACTACATCTTATATTATCTATTCTTGTTACTTCTACATAGAATATATTAATTATTAAGTATTATTTTAAATGGTGTCTAAATTAATTATGACTTTCTTCTCTTTTTAAGTTGCTGCAAAGTAAAAGAAAGAACGTGCTCCTTTACCAAGCGATTATTGAAAAATTGCCGAGTATATCGCAGCCGTATATTCGATGATATGATTTTATCGTATGGCGCGAATATCAGCGCGTGGCGCCCAGTTATCTCATTGTTCCATACGTTACCAGACATTGCCGTATTGTTATATTCAGATTCAAGAGTTAGGGCTTATCCAGACAAACTTGCATAGTCGCATAAACATATGCATAAGGAAATTGATTGGTCCATTTCCTTATGCATTTGCTTATAGACCACTCAATTTCCTTATGCATATGTTTACGCGATTATGCAAGTTTGTCTGGATAGGCCCTTACCGTATTGTTACCGGCTCACTACCGACCATTGAACTTTATAACGTACTGAAAAAAACCTTCCTATAAGAGTCAATGTATAGTTTTTGATACAAGGATAACAATAGTAGTTGAAGTACATCTGTCTTCTTGTACGTTTACTACCGTTATTAAAAACGTTTGCCTTAGTAGCAGTTAATGGCTGTCCGTGATCTCATTCGTTAAAAAGGTTGATGGTAGTAATAGTATTATATATTATTTATTTAAATTTTTAGAGATCTCATATTTATAATTAAAAATTCTGTGCGAGTTTAGAAAAAAATAGAATTTTTCAGAGAATGTTTTTAGTTTGTGTTTTATAATACAAATAATCTGTATTGTAATTGCTAGCCAATCAAAAACGTTGTGACGAAGACAGACAATATATCCTCCCGGCAATATAGCTCTTTCTTTTGTCTAATGGAACCATCTCCACTTCTTCAAGGCTGTTTCCAGTATGTTATAGAGCTCAATGCCACAGTATAAGCAGAGAGAAGCCTGAGAGCGGTCATCTCCCCGATTTAGCTGCAACCACAATTCAAGACGCCTCTATGTGCACAAAACGTGCACATTGAACTACTGAGCCATGTACACGATACTTTTTAGTGGGTAACATGCTATGTGCATAATGTTTGGTTCTGTTCCATGCTATGTGCACAATGTTTGGTTCTGTTCCATGCTATGTGCACAAAGTGTCGGTAACACAGAGCTAGTAGGGTAACATTGATGTATATTGTAACGTCCCCATATTTTAGCGAGTAGATTTCCACTCGTAAATTTTTGTTTTAAACTTTCTAGTTTATCACCTCTTGGAATTATCGCTCGCTGTATCAATAGCGCCCGACACATGTCGCCAGAAAGGCGCAACACGAAACCTTTTGCGTAACGTAAACCCCTTGTTGCGTTTCAGAGCGTACGACTGTAAATTATCTGTCGTCACTCTCAAAACTTAGGTCCGGATATCACCTACGGTTATGTTAACCATACCACTTTCAAAACTTAGGTTCGGGTATCGTCTGCAGTTTTATATAAACCATGCCTCGAACATTCGATATTCAAAAGCGTGATTACATCCATGTGCGGTCCTATTGCATAGGACAAACCTTTGTCTCTGAAGATCCAGAGGAGTATAAATACGGGCCCTGCGAGGCCGCCGAGTCAGTCAGTATTCAATTTTTCAGTAAGCCGTCAATATTCAGTCAGAGAATCAGTTTCGGTCAAGTTGTTAGTTTTTGCAGTCGCAGTTTCAATTCTGACTCAGTCTCGGTCTAATTCTAGTTCTAGTTTCGTCCTAGATCAATACGGTTAGTTTAAGTTCGGTTTATCAATTTTATACGTTCAAGTACTTAATCCGCGAACTGCGCGTTCCATTTCTAGAACATAAGTGCTTATATGTTTGTAAGAATTCTTATTTTATAAGTTCATTTGAGTGTAATTTCATTTATTAAACAATGTACTCTTATTTTCATTTATAATTACATTTATTTGGTTGCTTTGAGAATTTTATCTTTAATTTCAAATCCTTAAACATTATTCCAACTTAGCGTGCGATCCTTAAATTCCAACGAACAATAAAAGGTAAAGACGTGTCGCGCCGAAATAACTCTAGTGCAGTGATTCCTCGACCGCAAGATAACCAGCAACAATGACGCATCTAAAGATTCATCTCTACACGACTATCAGCCTGCTATTGGAAGATCGATCCTGGAACCGATCGGGCGCCTTACAATTATATTGAGTTATCACTGGCTTCAGGTACCATACAAGCCGACACTGGTGAGTCCGTTCCAAATTCATTTGCATGGGAAGGTTTAAAGTCAAAATCTGAACAAGAGAAAATGCCAGATACCGAAGTAACATCTTCGCGTTCAGACTCGAATTGTAATTGTCGTTTCGTGTACTGTATTTTGGATAACGCGTGCTTGAATAGAAATACTGGCACAATATTGTGCCTCAATTGTTATCACGACTTATCAGAACCAACGCGCAATGATTTCGAACACGTCCTCGGACATCATTTGAATATCGGTTCTATAGTTCCATTAGCAAAGTGTCATGTTTGTGGCCAGAACGTATCTCAACCTTTTCCAGTGCGTCACTGTCTTGCGTGTCTCAATCATTTTATAAGCCTAACAAATCAATTAACTCGAGAAGGACGAAGTGTTGTTAATCTTCCCGATTCTACCAGCGTGCTACTTGGCGGAGGCCCGGGAATACGTACGTTAGTTATAACCAGCTTATTAAATCAACCGTCTGATTAATCGAACCCTAAATAATTGATATGTGTGTGGGGAAACGTTACGCTTGTCGGTCGCCTCGATTGGAATATCTTTATAGGTACTCCTTAGCTAGTTGCGTTCGTGAAACCAGCTTCGTGAATCCTACGGCAAAAGAACGTCTTTGCAACAAATGCATCGCTAGCGAGCCGATTGAATATAAAAGTTTATTTGTAGTTTTAAATGATAGGCATTACGCATCCGTCGGGCGTTGCCGCCCAAGATTACATTGCATTATTTGCCATCGCTACCTCGCGTTGATTCAACCGATTTCCGAATGTCACGAATGCGAAGACAGGTACCTTAATTATATGCAAAATCTCGCTGAAAACGGAGAAAGTTTTTATGATTAGCGAAACCCAATGTTACTCTCTTAAATTTTCGGTCAACATATATTTGATGCATTCTAATGGTATTAGGCGATTCTTTCATTTCAACTGCGTGATAATAAGACTTAAATAATTACACGTCAGTCACAATGGTTGATTACTATTTCTTACTACGTTGCTGTATTATTATCATATTCATATTCTTGTGGTCTTACTCGGATTCATTATTCGTCTTTATTTAAATTTATTATTCATTAAAATATAGTCCTAATTATTACTATACACGTTGTTTTGCAGAGTCGCAACAAAATATTAATGCGATACTGCTTTCCTTACGATTTATTATTTGAATCTATTATTCATTAGAATACGGTCCTAATTATCGTTCATATACGCTGTTCGCGTAAGGAGCAACAAAATATCAATGCGATACTGCTTTTCTTACGATTTATTATTTGAATCTATTATTCATTAGAATACGGTCCTAATTATCGTTCATATACGCTGTTCGTGTAAGGAGCAACAAAATATTGATGCGATACTGCTTCCCTTACCATCTCTCATTCAATTTCGCTATCCATTAGAAAGGGGTTTTGGTTACGATTTTTATATTAAACACAACAATTGTGTTTCACATTCTTCTCTGATCTTTTACTTTTTTTCATCGGTTTGTGAATCTTACCGATTGAGTCTCGTGTAAAGGTGCGAACACTACGTGTTACCGCCACCGTGCCGGGACGTGACAATATAAAATAAATTTTCAATAAAAAAACATGCACATGTCATTATTTATTTTTATGTTAAAGCTTAATTTACAATAAGTTCTTTTTAACATCAATATACGTGACAATTTTGTTAATAAAAATTGCATCCAAGAATCGCGACATATAAACTTTTTTAATTTTTGTAAATTCTATTTTTATAATTTTTCTTTACTTTACAATTTAATTATAACTAAATATTATATGATTTATTTTACGACAATTATAGGTTTTCCCAATGATAGATTTTTACAGATTTTTATATGTGCAGAGCATAAATGCAAATTTTCCCACATAGCAAAATTTCATCCTACGGATGTCCGTGGGATGTAATGTAAAGGATTTTCAGATATCCCTGGGATGTCTGTAGAAAGCCGTAGGATATCCGTAGGGCATCCGTGGGATATCCGAATGTCCGCTTTTCAGATATCCGTAGGACATCCAAAAATAAATCCCTGGGATATCCTACATATGATTAAATTAGATCCCAACAATGTCCCCTGGATATTTTTTTTTATCCAGATAAAATCCAAATAAAATTATTGAATATAGGATGGTGTTAATAATCCGATCTTATATTCGAAATCATTTTAAAACCTCATTCAATCAACAAAATGGTTGCGCAACATTATTTCATTAGTTGAATGAAATCATAAGACGATTCTAAATATAAAATTGGACTATAAATACCACCCAGAAAAATATCTATTTTAAATGTTTATTTAAAATGCCTTTAAAAAATATATTTTTTTAAAAGATTTAAACAGAAATTGTTTAGTTTTAAGTTAAGGAAGCAATAAAACAGTAATCTTAATAAGTAACGTCACTCTCTTTCTCTCTCGAAAAGTTTCATATTAATTATTATTTATATTTTAAAAATTTACGACAATCTCGCTTTAATGACACCACTATCAAGATATTATTTTATTACTATTTTTTATTACTCCTTTAAAACTAAAGAATTTTTGAAACATTTTTTCAAAATACATATTTTTTTCAAATATTTTATATAGACATTTGACATGTAAGTATCTTTATGAGCATAAAGGAAAGATTATTAGCAAAATTTCTAAAAATAAAAGCTTCTAATATATTACATTATTTTAAGAATAGACACATTTCAAAAAAGGTAAAATACGTATAAGTAATATAAATAATAGTACATTTGAAGCACATTTTATTATAAAATATGTAATTTTTTTTTTAATTTTTTATTTACTATATAATGTAAAAATAGTCACGATAAAAATAAAATTTGTATATATAAAAACGAAAACTAAAGATACGTCTTGTACATTTCAAAATTGCACTAGTCACAGTGTTAGATATAAATTAATAAACTTTTAATATTACTAAATATTATAACTTAATATGAATAATATTACATACATAATATTTTATACATAAAATTGCTAATATTATGTATAAATTATACACATGAACAAAATATAATAAAAAAGTATTGAATATTTTATTGTGCAGCATTCAGTTTTTTTATTTTTTCAGTTGCATGACGAAGCCATGATTTAATTGGTTCCGAAATTTCGTGCTCGGTAGCTTGCGGGTATTTTAATTAATTTGCGGGTATTTTAATTAATTGAACTGCACCTACAAATACGTATAAACATTTATATAACATAAATATAAACATATATCTCTCAATATATTTTTAATTTTTTTAAACTAGATGTTTAATGAATTAGATGGAAAGTTAATCTAATTTTTATAATTTAATAACTAAATCTAATGACGTTTCCGAAACACTATAATGAAGTTATTTTTCATTAAATACTTTTCGAGTTATGAGGCTTGAAAGTTACAGCATTTTGACACAAAATACAAAATATCTTGTAAAACATTCAATTTTCGGGAATCTTACCTTAATACTTTTATGCATAAAATAATGAGACGAATCAATTGATATAAAGAAAACACATTGTTGCTTTTAAGAAAAAATATGTAATTTGCAACATGCAGCTGCATATTTTTTTTTACTTGTACAAAAAATACTTGTACTTTGATACTTGAATACTTGTACTTTAATCTTAACAAATGGACGGATTAAAATTATATTTGTATGTTATATGTGTGTCTACGCATGCACACAAAATTAAATTTGTTCTCTGTTCAAATTAAGCAAAAAAATGTCTTACTAGAAAATATTTATGTAAGAAATCTTTTGCTAAATTTGAAGAAACAGCAATTTTAATGTACGTATATTTTTTTGTGCTAGAAATATCTTCAGGAAATCCTACGAATAACTATTTATTATCGATCTGTATCGTTCGGATCATTTTGATCAAAATGGGATGTCCTGCGGAGATCGTACATAAGATATTCACAGGACATGCTACACGGGATACCCTCAGGTAATCCTACGGATAACGTTTTGCTCTGGATCAAACTGGGACCATTTTGATCAAATTGGGATGTCCTGGGGAGATCTTTGCTATGTGGGAAAGTATGTCAAATTAAAGTATAAAATATTTAGAAAACTATTCAATTTTTGCCATTCTACCCTTACAATTTTTGACGACAAATATTGGGAGGAATTGATTTATATAAAAAAATTAGTGTGGTCCCATTAAAAAAATAAAGATGACCTTCAAATCTCCAGAGTCTCCATCTAAAGTAAAACTGATAAGCTCAGTAAAATAGATCATTTTAAATCCTACAACTTTTATCTGAAACATTTTTTTATAAAACTTATATTTTTCGTGATATTCTGGGATTCCCACCTTTTTTTATACTCTCTGTATAAGTGTCCTCAAAAACATTGTTATATATAAATTATTTGTATATCATTTACGAAGTCCTCGAAAACAATAATTTGTTATATATTGGGTGACAATCCAGATAATGAAAAACAAACTATAATGTATACGTCAGAAATTGATGTTACTTGCATGTATGCAGTTCTCAAAAACACTGTTATATATAAATTATTTGTATATTATTTACGAAGTCCTCAAAAACAATAATTCGTTATACATTGGGTAAAAATCGAGATAACGAAAAACAAATTGTAATGTATACATCAGAAATCGATGCTACTTGTATGTATACAGAGAAATCATTAGGTTTTTCAATGTCCTCAAAAACGTCAATTGACAAATATATATATATATGTATATATATATATATACAGGGTGAGGAAAAAGTACCGGGACACCTAAATAACTTCTGAACGGTTTGAGATATCGGATTGAAATTTACAAGGTTACAATGGTATCACACAATCTATCACATAACACCAAAAACGCCCATTTTGACACCTCCGGGTGGCGGGGGGGAAGGAGGGCAAGAAAATTTTAAATGGAATGTGGCGTCGAGTGAGGGTTCGTTTGAAAGAGCTTTTCGAGATGAGAACAACGCGATGTCGCCGAAGTCTCTACAATTTTTTTTCGCAGAGTTATGATCATTTAAACATTGAGATTTCGCAGTAGCGGAGGGCCCACGACGAGGACGTGAGAAAGACTTTCCGCGGACACGTGTGGATAAAATTGCATGTAGGAAGGCATGTGGGGTGTGCGTGCTTGCGCAGTAATTAACGACTCCAAACCACCTCTGCTGTGTGTGTGTGGGGGGGGTGTGTGTGTGTGTGTGTGTGTGTGTGTGTGTGTGTGTGTGTGTGTGTGTGTGTGTGTGTGTGTGTGTGTGTGTGTGTGTGTGTGTGTGTGTGTGTGTGTGTGTGTGTGTGTGTGTGTGTGTGTGTGTGTGTGTGTGTGTGTGTGTGTGTGTGTGTGTGTGTGTGTGTGTGTGTGTGTGTGTGTGTGTGTGTGTGTGTGTGTGTGTGTGTGTGTGTGTGTGTGTGTGTGTGTGTGCAAGACCGTCGTGGGCCCTCCGCTACTGCGAAATCTCAATGTTTAAATGATCATAACTCTGCGAAAAAAAATTGTAGAGACTTCGGCGACATCGCGTTGTTCTCATCTCGAAAACCTCTTTCAAACGAACCCTCACTCGACCCCACATTTCATTTAAAATTTTCTCGCCCTCCCTCCACCCCGCCACCCAAGGGTGTCAAAATGGGCGTTTTTGGTGTTATGTGATAGATTGTGTGATACCATTGTAACCTTGTAAATTTCAATCCGATATCTCAAACCGTTCAGAAGTTATTTAGGTGTCCCGGTACTTTTTCCTCACCCTGTATATATAATATATATATATGTATATATTTATATATTATATACAGGGTGTATAAAAAGTACCGGAACTCCAGAATATCTCTAAAAATATAAGTTTTATAAAAAAATGTTTCAGATAAAAATTGTAGGATTTAAAAAAACCTATTTATTGATCTTATTAATTTGACCTTAGATGGAGAGGCTTCGGATATTTGAAGGTCTTCATTTTTGTAAACAAAACCATCCTAATTTTTTTATATCAATCGATTCCTTGCAATATTCGGTGTAAAATGCTATAAAAATAGGATAAAAAAAACACATTGGTTTTAAAAAAAAGTATGCAGTTGCTTGTTGCAAATTACATATTTTTTCTTGAAAGCAACTATGTGTTTTCTTTATACCAATTGATTCGTCTCATTATTTTGTGCATAAAAGTATTAAGGTAAGATTTCCGAAAATTGAATGTTTTACAAGATATTTTGTATTTTATGTCAAAATGCTGTAACTTTCAAGCCTCATAACTCGAAAAGTACTTAATGAAAAATAACTTTATTATAGTGTTTTGAAAAGCTCTTGACACCAGTTATTAGATTTTGGAATCAAAAATAGGGATTTTTATTCAAAAAATTTGATTTGACCTTGAAATGACCTTGAAGGCCCTCACGGGCAAGGCCAAATCTAAGGTCACCATCGGATTGCCCGAGAAAAATCCTACAACTTTTGTCGATGTTATTTTCCTCTGTGATGCGTATTTTTCAAATTATCCAGCCGTCCCGGAACTTTTGACACACGCTGTATATATGTATATGTATATGTGTACATATATGTATTCGATACAATTTATTAAATACATATAAGTATATAAACTGTAATCTTATGTCATAATTATCTTTTTTAGTATGTGTATATGATAAGACATATGTTAATGTTTTAATTTTTTATCTTTTTTTTCATCAATGTATGCATTTTTGATTAGGATATGATTGGTGATGCAATTATGGAAGCTTGTATGCACAATAGAAATCTGAAATATATTTTTTTATTACCTTTATTATTACCCTGCCAGCACTATACGTGAAAGAGACGTTCCATTTTGGTCACAAAGTCACAAAAATATGATACGTCTTTCGCACGTTACCGCGACGTAACATACAAATAAAATTTAATTAACTATTTGTCTGATTTTCTGTACGTGATTGTTACGTAATAATGACGTAACAATTACGTTTCGAACACCAAATGAGACGTTCTTGTAACGTAACGTGCGAGAAGTTAACACGTTATAGTGACGTAATTGTCACGTACCGATGCTGGCAGGATATTACATCTATTAGATACGAATTAAGTATTACACACATTCTTCTTAAAAAATATACATTACATTAACGTTTCTATAAAAAATCGTTTTACTATGTTTCATTCCAGATAGCACAATAATATTCTGAGGATATTCTTAGAATATCAATAGTCGTATATTGCAATATACTGAGAATATTCGTAGAATATCTAAGATATTCTGAGCATATTCTCAGTATATCCAAATGTCCGCTTTTTTAATATTCTCAGTATATTCTCGTTATATCTTCAGTATATCTTCAGTATATCCTCAGTACATCCTCAGTATATCTTCAGAATATCCTCAGTATATACCCAGTATATCGACAATCTAATTCCAATACTCCGTAACTGAAACATCTAAATTTTACAAGAGACGTTTTATTTTGTTTTTTATCAATTGATAAGTATCAAATTTAAAAAAACGTATCAATTGATAGAAAACAAAATAAAATGTCTCCTGTTTTGGATTTTTCAGTTACGGGGTATTAGAATTAAAAGGTTGATATTTCGCACCGCCATTTCAAAAGAAATACAATTCCAAATTATTTTGTATTTTCAGTTATTTTTTTAGGTTAGGTTAGATACTTTTTAAATAATTAGAATAAAATTTACAGAAGCAAATATATATTTTATTTCGAATTTTTTTGGATTCTCTCCTTGGCATGTGCTAACCATCTTTTAATAGGCCCTGAGAATTCATCCTCAGTACAACTCTTGTATTTGCACCTCACCACATCTGTAATTACAGTCTAAATTAATATTTATTCAATGGTGCACTTATTCAAATTTAAACTTTTTTTTTAGATCATAAACCAGACAAGATTATTCTTATAGATTTCTTATCACTGAAAATGAATCCGCTAACAAAATTGCCTTATTACGTCACATTTTTAAGATACTTGAGTTAAAAAGTATCCAAAAATGAAAGCTAAAGGTATCATTTTCGGCACCTTTAGGTCCAATTTTCTCTAAAATGTGACGTGATAGAGCAATTTTATTAGTGGATTCGTTTTTAGCGACAAAAAATCTATAAAAATTATCTTGTCTGGTTTATGGTCTAAATACTGAAACATAATTATATCTTTCTTAAAAAATTTTACAGAGTTATATTTATTTATTTTATTCACATAGCAATTTAAATATGTGTATTCTGATTATAAATAAAGATTAGAATTATAATTGCAATTTTTAGGTTAAGTTATGTTTTGATTGTGAAGTTAAAATAATATATATAATTAAAAGGTTTTCCTGATATTACTTACCATTAATTATAAATACAATTATTATAAATATAATTATATTAATATTTTAATTTTCACACGTTACATTTGGTTAGAAACACTTGGATACACTTGGTTAGAATGAATTGTAATCTTTATCAATTTATTGAACGCTAAATTATACAGCACTCGATATACCGTCACCTATAGGAATATTACATAAATTGAATATTATATTTTAGATATGCTGAGGAGATTCTCAATATATCTGTAAACGGATATCATATTTTAGATATTCTGAGCATATTCTCAGTATATCTAACAATGGATATTGTATTTTAGATATTCTGAGCATGTTCTCAGTATATCTGAAAATGGATATTATATAGTATTTCAGATATTCTGAGGATATTCTGAAAATATTCTCGTATATTCTCCGTACATTCGTACATTTATAGAATATACTGAGAATATCATGTGCTATCTGGGATTATTTTCAAAAAAATTTTTGAAGACAGATTTGAAAAACCAGAAGTGTTGCTCGGCTTTCTAAAATGAGAAATTATTTGTTAAAAGAGAGTACTTTTAAGGTTAGGTTAAAGAATCTGTTATTCTAAGCAACCATAGCACAAAAGTGATAATAATATTTATTACTTTTACTAAAAAACTCTTAAAATCTAAACTTACCTTTGGATTAACTGCACCTTTGTATTAATTGTGGCTTAAATTGTACAGAACTATCAACGCACGTACTGAACGAAAAGTGAACGAAAGCGAAACGGAAAAGAAATTGATAGAAGTTAAATCTTGATCTATTTTCTGCTATGCATTCTGAACGCCATCTATGTACATTTTCAGTACATTTGAATATTCAGTGAACATTTATGGAATATGTAAACAATATGTTCCTACTGTTGATTTTAACATATTCTGGGTAGGTTTATAAAATATTCTTTATAAACAAGGATATTCTACAGACATATATAAATGCTTTCTTCGAGAATATTCCCATAAAAATATATTTGATGCAACATAGAATATTCATACAATATTGTGTGTTATCTGGGTATACGTGGAGACAGTGTATTCCTCTCTCCCCCCCCCCCTCTCCCCGTAGGGAGACTTTATCATAAAAAAACTATACACATAGGGTCTGGATTAAATCTCGCTTTACGTAGA
This sequence comes from Linepithema humile, assembly GCF_040581485.1. NCBI lineage: Eukaryota > Metazoa > Arthropoda > Insecta > Hymenoptera > Formicidae > Linepithema > Linepithema humile. The sequence continues at coordinate 13,843,812 of NC_090130.1, read as the reverse complement.
AATTCGTAAGCCCATGTGGAATCTCGTTTTGCGTGAAAAGTGTACGATGATGTATTCAATAAATGTTTTTTAATAACTTTTTAATAAACAACGGGCGACGGCTAAAACCTTTTGATTGTTACTCGGAGATATGTTCTTGACAACATATGTCAAGGTCATTGACTTTTGGAGGTGCTGATCTTATGTGAATATTTACCCAAAATTGTCCAACTTTCGTCTGATTAATCTATAAAAATTATTGAGTAAATATTATTGAGTAATTATTGAGTATATTGCTAAATGATATTTTAATAACTATATGGTGGAAAATTTAAAAAAATATAAGATATTACATAACAATGCATACATTTATTTCTTATAATTTTAAATAAAATCTTGAATAATTGAGAAATTGTTGGAACTATCTTAAATATTTCGAGAACAAAGTGAGCTACCGAGGTTAGGTTTTTTTTTCAGATTGTAATGGAGGGTCACATTAAAAAAAATTGATCTTGAAGTCAAGATGAAATAAAGGTTAATTTTTTTTTTTTATGGACCCTATCAATTTTTTAAACAGATAGTGATTAAAGATAGAGGTTTTAATATGTCTACGAAGGAAAAAGATACAGTCAACTTGCCATCTTCTTTGTCATTCCGCGTTCGGATAGTTATGGCGCAATCTGTATAGAATTCAGTAGAGCCCTCTTTCGATCCTCAACGACAACATTCGACAACGTTGACAACGCTACATCGCATTTACGTTTCTACAGCCGTCACGAGAGAAGGCTCGACTAAATATCTGTGCGTGACTTGTGTTTTTTTTCTCTTTTTGGCTTATCCTTTTGCATTTGTGTCTCGCTTTCAGTGCACTTGTAAATTGTGAAGAATCACGTGCGATTATCAATTAACTGGTACTATTTCGGTATGTTACAACGGTGAATTTTTGACACATCACATAGAATTGATCTTATTTCAATTTTCTTAAAAAATTAAAAATCTTGTTTTTATATTTTCCATAAACATGTCAGAATAATTCATGGTTGTTAAAAAAATTCAGAGTATCAATTATTAATTTTCACAAAAATAGCTTTTTTGCACAAATAAGTGCGTTAAAATAATTCTTATACGTTAACATTATTATATTTATTTTAATGCGATATAGCTCTAAAATTTTTGAAATTAATTGAAATTTTACCAATTCTAGAAAACGACGGCTTTTCTTTTTAAATATTATCCTTCAATCGGTATTAGAGATTTACTAGACTTTTCGAACTTGTGCTCAAGGTCATTTGAATTCGAGAGTGTGACACGGCAATAGAGAAGATTGTGTTTGTTTAGATATTTTCGTGTCTACCGTATTATATCCTGAGGGATGGCAAATTTAAAGGTACGCGTGGATTCGCCTAAAGTGCGTTATTCGAAAGATTTCATCGAGGCAGAATACGAGTATCAAAGGACTACCGTGGTCGAAGACGATGAGAACGATGATGATACTTATACGGTAAGAACCTATCCATTGATCCATCTAGCTGTCTGAAGTATGCCGCCAATGCTTGCGCCGGCCGGTCAATATTGAGTTTGTCGTTTAAACCAGGGCCGTATAATTGGAATTAAAGCAACGCTGCTTTTATCGATTAATTTTTAATTATTAGTTCAAGTAATTATCGATTCGTCATGTGACTGTAATTAATGATAATTTTTCTGTCAAATAGTTAACATTATTTATTTTGTGTATAATTGGCATTTAAATACGTGCAATTATTTTAGACATTTATTATACATATCGATCATATTTATTATTATATATTTGAAGACATGTAAAAGAAAAAGATATGTATATATATATATATATATATATATATATATATATATATATATATATATATATATATATATATATATATATATATATACACACATTACATATATACATACATTTTGTGTGTGTTTGTGTATGTGTGTGTGCGCGTGTATGTGTGTATATCACACCAGAAAAGGTTTGAAGTAAAAATATGCTATGGGAGTGACGAACCGTGAGGTCCTTATCTCTACTGTGACACACACACACACGTACACACATAAGATGTGTAAATCCGACTGGGCAACCTCCACGTGGTACACCTTGGATAATGCTAATGCCGACAGTACTGTTACTTTCAAGTTTTATAACTCAAAAAGTACTTAATGAAAAAATACTTTATTATGGTGTTTTGAAAACGTCTCGACTTCAGCTATAAGAATGTGTAATAAAAAATAAAGATTTTTATGTTGATCTTGACCGGGTATTTCAAGGTCATCGAAGGCACAAATAAATATTACCAACTAATTTGTTTGAGCCCTACTATTTTTGTTTGAAACATTTTCCCAATAAACCAGTACCTTCTGAGATAATTGGCCGTTCCGGAACTTTTACTACTGTATATAAAATTTTGGATAATTTTTATTTTCCTCAAACGTTTTAATATGTTTTTTACGTTCTTTTACACATTTCAAAGCAATTACATAGTATTAGTTATGTAATAGATTTACTTCAAATCATAAAAAATTATATATACTAAAAATTAAAAAGAATATCATGGTAATACATTTAAGCATTTGAAGTAATAAAGTAATTTTCTGACATAAAATATGAAATATTTAACAAATTGCTTTTTGATTATCTTACTTTAATACTTTTAATCAAAATAACAATAACTTTAATAATTTTATTCAAAATAACGACAACAAATTTAAGTAAAAAAATTTTTTTATGTTGCTATTTTTAAAAAAGTTTTACCTTATAGGTATATCTTTAGAAAAAAAAACGTATTTTTATGTCCTTTATTTGAAAAAAAATAGCTATAATTCAGTCCAGCTATTAAAATCACTATATGTAGAGTATAAATATAGAGTATGGTAAAGAAAAAAAATAGTACATATGGAATTTCAATTATATATATTTCGAGGGAAATATCAAATATTATATGCATTTGTTTTACAGATGGAGGCGTTTCTTAGAAATTTCGAATTTCAGATCAATTCAAATTTTAAATAGTACTATATACATTTTTTAATGTAATCGATTCTTTTTATTATTCTGTGTATAAAAATATTAGGGTATGATACTTGAAAAATAAATAATTTAGGAGATTTTTCGATTTTTTCATAACATATTTTCTAGTTGAAATTTGTTATTAAACCAACCTAACTAAAATCTATCATGAATACTATTTAAGAAATTATCGTAAGCACAACACAAAGATAAGTAAATAAACACAAGAGTAATAGTTTTTTTATTGTAATGCATGTATATTATAATCTTTAATACACAGAGCTAGCGAAATGGCAGAATATTTTCCATCTCAAGTTTCCAACGGCAATACAGTAGACTGTGGAATTTGATGTTGGTAACTGGTGTGTTTGCTGACATGGATTTTCAGCCATATCTCTTAAACTGTAAATAAAGATATCACATTTTGTAGAGTTGTAAAAAGTTTTATAGTATATTCTTGCTTTAATAATTTTATTGTAATCATTTGTGAATGTCTGGCTATTTTTTTTTTTGACATAATCTTGCTGTCACGTAATAATTATTATTAAAATCTAAGTAATCACGTGCACTATTTCTGTAAAAGAATAACCAGTTATTTTATTAATTGTTATAGATGACATTTAAGAAGAGACTAACTCCTATTATTAAGACAGTAAAGTGTTTAATTATTTACATTTGTGTTGTGTTAAAAGTATATTGTGTTTACGAAAATCTCTCTGCTGATATGCTAGATTCCAGTTAATTCGATTTAATAATGAACATCAAATATAATGAAAAGTACTAATATATAAAGATAATATACATACTAATATATTATAAAAATATACTATAATCAAAATATCTCCTTTTAAATATCTTATCGTAATATTGTTATAAATAGAATAATAAAAAAATTGATTTATATATACGTTAAAAAAAGTATATAGTTCTACATCTAAAAAATGAAAACAAATACATGCAATAATTCATATTTTTCTCGATAAATACTAATACTAATTTATAGATTATAATTTTTCATCTTGTATATACCATACAAGATGTCTCATTTTAAATGACATGTTTAAATATTTCTAGAATGAGGCACTTTTAAGAAAATAGTTTTGGATAAAAGTTGTACGGTTGTCAGAAAGACATAAAATAATAATCTTAGTTTGACTTTGAGTTTTTCCACCAAGACTATGCCAAAATCAACTTGAATTTTTCAAATTGCACTTATATATTTTTTAGCATTTAAAAAAATTATATTTTTTCTAAATTTAATAACGCATAGAAAGTATAACGTTGCATAAGATATATAAGATGCATATTGCATAATATCTTGCATAAAGAAAACTTTAGAAAAACATTTTTTGGTCACTCAAAATTGATATTGATGTGACAAAAATCTGATTGCTTTGGATTTTTTATTTTGAGTTTCTATGTCTTCATATTTTACAAACTTTTTCTGGGTATATGTTGTTTAATTTTATTGATTAAATATTTATATAACAATAAATTTTCCATTTCTGTTAATATAATATTGATAATTATTTATAATTTTATTATTTACAAAATTTTGCATATGCAATTTTTTTAAAACAAAATATTCTATTTTAATAATTTGTTAAGCGACATATTTTGAAAATAAGCTAAATAAAGTTAATACAAAATTGTTTTTTTTATTTTTAGATTTAGAGTAAAACTCTTCTCTACTCATTGTCAGTATTTTTAACTTTTTGAATTACATAACACTATTTTTTCAATCTTTTCTTATTCGCATTTTTTTTCGTTACAGTTTTAATTTACAATAGACTGTAAGCCATGGCCGTGGATATATTAACGTTACACATTATTATCAACTATCTTTTCTTTTTTATGAGTATATTGCATTTTTCTCTCATGTTGCTTGACTTTGATGACTAGAAGAAAAGTTTCTATACATCTTTGAATTTAAAAAAATTAACTTTTTAAAAATATAAAAAAATTTTATACGATACAAAGTTTATAAATTAAAAAAATTTTAAGTTGACCTTGATTTAGCTTTAATAGAAAAAGTTAAAGTTAAACTGAGGTCACTATTTTATGTTTATTATATATATAATATTTCATTATATATATAATGGAATATTTAGTTATTTTTCAACATAATTACTATAGTTATCATTTATTTAGCCTGGGTATAAGCTGTTTTTATATTACGATGTTAAAGAAAATCATATTTTTACATGCAATCAGACAATGTGTTAACTTCATAGTATTTATTTTTTGCTCTGCAATATTCAACTTTCGAGTTCTGCATTAGCTGACGTGATGTTATTTGATCATAGTATTCAGTATACAAAAAATGTAAAATTCATTACATCGCAGAAACGAAATTCCAAATTGATAGAATTTGTATGACGTCTGTCATTCGAAAAGTTCTCTAAGAAACCCGTCTAACACGGCTAAATTCGAGCCAAAAAATCTAGAAAAAATATATGTTACACATTAGTGCAAAAGTAAGTTTACGTGTTTTTACATTTCTTCGAAAAATCAAATTTTTGGAGGTGCGCATCCAATGAGCATTCTCATTTGATCAATAGTGCATATTATGTCTATTAAGATGCTCACTGTTGGTAAATTGTGCTTTATCAGAAAAAAACATATTTTGCAAAAATGAATCATCTGCCATGGCATCACGCATCCACTCGCAAAATATTATACGACGCTCATAATTAGCTTCCAAAAGTTCTTGAGTCAAAATAAAATAATACGGATAAATATTTTGTTCTTTCAGAATTTTGTATTGAAGATCATGTAACTCCAGCTGTGTTTGCTAACTCGCATTAACTGACATGTGGATTTACTTCAATTGTCGCGGAAATGTTGACACTGTTATTATTAATTAATCATTGGTTTTGCTTTTTGTCTTTTAATTGCACTTAATTGACCATGCACAACGATTTTTTAGACGAACAAACGCTATACGCGATTTTTGAATACCATAACGTTCTAAAAATAGTTGCACTGCACATCGATAATTTTTCTCACGTTATCTCAGAATTAGTAACATATCAACTTCCACGTTAAATCGAGCCATGCTTTTCGAGATTGATAGCGTGAAAACCAGCTTAAAACTGACTAAATACATAAATTTGTATTTACGTTTTCCGATAAATGTGTATATGTTTATGTTTTTCCGGTTAATATCAAGTACTCTAGAGTCATATTCTAGGACTTTGTTTTTATTTTTGTTTTCATTATAAACGCAAACTTGTCAGTGGAGTCTAATTAAATGAATGAAAACGTTATAAGTTTGAATGTTTAGATAAATAATATAATTTTAGATAAAAACATTTGTCAAACAAATGTTCCAGATAAAATTTACTTGTTTTTTTCCATAAAATCCAAATATATAACATTTTAATATCATAATTTTAATATTTAATATCATAATAAATTTTATTTTAATATTATAATAAAAGATTCCATTTGAAATTATGAAGTAACCCCTGCCACCCCTTGAAGAGGGAGCGGGAGTGACTTTATGCGTATGTAGTTAGAAAGGTCCCTCATAATACATAAAACTTTCTCATGAAAAACTTTTGATTCGACAAATATTTTTAAAGTTATTGGTGTATGGTATATGTGGACCACTCTCATAGAGGATGTCCCATTTTATTTTAAATAGTCAAATATCTGGAAATCACGGGATTAAAAAACATGTTTTGTACAAACGTTTTATGACTTCGAGGAGGACATAAGATGGTGCCATTGCCATTTGTCCTTGGATAGTCATTTGAAGATCACGTGAAGATCACCTTCAATTCCTTAAATGGAAACCCTAATTTTTCATTACATCTTCTTGTAGCTTACCTCGACAGCTTTTCAAAATACTATGATAAAGTATTTTTTTATTAAGCACTTTTCGAGTTATGAGGCTTGAAGTTTATAGTACCGCCAGCATGAGCATTATCCAAGCTGTATCACGTGGAGGTTGCCCAATTGGATCTACATTTCCTGCGCGCGCGCTGTGTGTGTGTGTGTGTGTGGGGGGGGGGGTAATGTACATACAAGATAAGGTGTTAGCAGGGCTGTGCAAAATACATCATTAAAGTATTTGAAATACAAAATACAAAATACTGTCAATCTTAGTATTTGAATTACAAATTACAAAATGTTTTTAGTTTTTTTACTTGAAATACAAAATACAAAATACTTCCAAATCTTTTATTTGAAATACAAAATATTTTTTAATTACGATAATATATAAACTTCACAGCATAATAATTGAACAAAAAGCCACTTGCATAATAATTGAACAAAAAGCAACAATGTGTGTCACTTATCACAATTTGCGAGAGAGCAATTTCGTATTATAAATGTAGAATATCTTGATTGATCACAGAGAGAAACTAAAAAAAATTGAAAAAAATGAATTGAAAATGAATCAATCAAACATCAAACCATATTTTCACTTAAATAAGTGTAATTTCCTTTTAAAAAAATTAATTTTTGGAAACATTTATCCGAAAGTGATCGTCTTGTAGGCGATTGAATAAACCCTGCAAAAGAAAATAGCCTCTCCACAGCCGTAGAAGAACATAAGCTTGTGTTAAATCTTATAAATAATTATTCACAAATGGGTAATTGTTTAAAGAAGATAAAAACTTTGATTTGTCATTTAAAAATGATACAAACTCTAATTGCTGTTGAGATTGTTGTTTTTCTGTTTTTGGACAAGAAAAAATGAAAAAAATCTTCGTCTGTGTCACTAGTATTAGTAGTATCAGCCTGTTCAGACATATTAGTTTCCATTGTTTCCATAGAGTTAACACATAAATCTTGAATGCGTCTTCTTTCAGATTCTAAACTTTCTGGCAACCATTTTTATTTGCATAATAAATGAAAATATGAAGCAATAATTGCTTTATTTGCTTCTGGACACAATTTAAAAAATTTTGCAAACGGCTTATGCAAAGAAGTTAATAAATTAGAGAGAACAAAACCGGTGTGTCGCAGATTTTGTTCCTGAAGATTTTGCAGTCGTTGTTTTAACGAAAATAATGTAGGCAACAACTGACCATAAAACCAATCTGTTTCTTTTCGAAGATAATCCAGCGCTGTTGCTATAGGTTTCATTAAAAGACAAAATTCTTCTAAATACTCCAATTCGATCTCCTTGAAAGCACATAAATTCAATTTTGAATTTAAATCGTTTAACTTTGTTTTATATTTTAGAAGCTGAATTGTTGCGTCATATAAAGAATTCCATCTGGTAGAGCAAGGTTAAACTGCAACCTGAAGCATCATGAATTATTCCCGAAGTTTTTGGTTGCCGTGATGCATTCCACAATGCAGTGCATTTGTCAAATACTGGATAGTGAATTCTAGATGCCGTAGAATTTCTAAGTGCATTGTGAAAATCAGTTATTGCCAACAAATTCAAAGTATGGCTTGCACATCTTAAATGATGTGGTAATAAAAGATTATTGTTATTATTTATCAAGTTCATTGACAAATATATATATATATATATATATATACATGAATTACGGTTATAAACTTATAGGTTATAGCAAATATACAGGATGTTCCTGGGTTAAATGGCCAAACTTGAAATACGTATTTAGGACCTCAAAACAAAGAAAAATTTCCTTTGGAAGAATGCTCGCTTTGTTCAAAAGATATTGACTTCTTAAGTTACAGAACTCTTAGGAATGTATAATGTCGAAATGTCGCTTTTTGCTTTGTTTTGAAGATCCTAAATCATTGATAGGCTTATGTTCGCACTGTAAACAAAGCTCTTTTCATTTGTACAAAATAATAACCAACAATAAAAACCAATAATAATAAAAGTTATTTTAGATTAGGTACTTACTTTTAAATGCACTTTGAAATTAGTTGTAGCTCTTAAAGAACCACTTAAGACAGTTTGTTTATTTTGTTCCTTCCCGGTAAAAAATTTCTCATATATAATCATGTAGCATTTAATAGAGTTATACAATATTTTACATAATTGTGTAAAAATATGTATAATTATACATGACGAAATATAAAACGTTATATATATATAAATGGAGCGACTGCAGTATAGAATTACATGTAAGTACTTTTTATACATACTTATATATAATGTCCACAATATTTTATATATAATTATATATGAATCTCTGTTAGTCTAATATATGATTATGTATAAGTCTTGCATCATGTATAAACATATATAAATAAGAAGCAAATTTCAGATATAGTTATACGCAATTGTATATGATTATGTATAAACGAGAAATTCTGGCTAATTGTGTCACTTTTTCCTTAATTTCATTTAATGCCTTGATTTAAAAATATTTTACTTTTCTAAAAGTGTCTATACCTTTTTCTTATCGCGCGCGTGCATGCAAGAGAGGAATATAAACAAAATAAAATAAAAAACATTATTTCACATTTATAAGAGATATGTTATTTATTGTATTTCTAAATAATATGAGAAAAATAAATAACATGAGATATAAATACATTTTATGAGTGATACAAATAGTTCGAAAATTAGTGCTTGGGATATTTAAAGAAGAGATTTTTAAGAAAGGACCTCATCAAGTCACTCTTACTGCCCCATACAGCACAGAACATTGCAATTACATTGCAGCAATGTTACAATCTTGCAAGTTGCAATGTAATATTGTTGAGACATTATTGCAACCTGTAATTGTAATATTTCATGAGAATGTGACAGCAACATTCCAACAACATTGCAATAGCAATATTTGGTAATCGCTAGTTCGTTCGTTTACCGCTATGCGACGCGCGTTGCAAAATCTATCTCGTATTTAAGTTTTAGTCATGATGATTATATGAAACTTGCAAAGAGTGGCTAGTAAGATTAAAGACATAGTAATTATTTTTATCAGTTTAATTTTTCTGATACGACCTCAACACAGGGAATTCAGATATTGAACTGATTGTTCAAAAATTGGACAGATAAATGTCCGAATAAATAAAAATATATGCAACATTATTTTAAGGGATAAAGTTCCGAATAGGTGAAACGCCCGATTTTTTTGAAACTGCACTATTTTATGTATTTTGGCGCGCTGATTACGAATATGATAATGAAAATTGCCGACAAGGTCATTTTCAAGGTCAAAACTCCAAAAAAAGTGAAAAAATATCACTTTTTTGAGATTATTTCGAGAAATATTGATGTAACAAAAAAATGTCTCAAATAAAAGTTGTAGTTTTTGTAAAAATACATTATTTATGTTCTATGCATTTTTTGTGTAAAACTGATAATTTTCGAGAAAATTGACGTTAAAGATTAAAAACTTTGGTAAACAGGTAGGCCTTAGCTTGCATGCGCATGCCGTTCAAGAATGTAGCGGCGTGTGTGCGTATACAATTTATGTATATTTATTAAATCTTTGCCTTGCTAAAAATCTAATGAGTCTACAATATACTAAAAATACTAGATACTGAAAAGATTAGCAAGACCCCAACGCAAGGTGTGTGCGCGCAGAAAGTTTATATGAATTAAATCTTTGCCTTACTAAAGATATGATGAGTCTACAATATACTAAAAATATTTGATACTGAAAAGATTAGCAAGACCCCTACGCAAGGTAGAGAGCATATTGTGTTTGAAAGTTATTTTCAACTTCTATAATAGACACTAGCTATGTAATAGGCGGAAGAGGCTCCGCCCCTCCCCCCTGCACCCCTCTCCCCGCCTACACCCATTTCCCTCAGGGGGGGCCCCGCCCCCCGAACCCCCCGTGTTTCATCCTACTTACCAAAGTTTTTAATCTTTAACGTCAATTTTCTCGAAAACTATCAGTTTTACACAAAAAATGCATAGGACATAAATGATGTATTTTTACAAAAACTACAACTTTTATTTGAAACTTTTTTTTGTTACATCAATATTTCTCGAAATAATTTCAAAAAAGTGATATTTTTTCACTTTTTCTGACCTTGTTTTGACCTTGAAAATGACCTAGTCGGCGATTTTCATTATTATATTCATAATCAGCGCGCCAAACTACATAAAATAGTGGAGTTTCAAAACAATCGGGCGTTTCACCTATTCGGAACTGCACCCATTCTAAGATTGCAATAACAATGCATTATTGCAAATTCATTACATTGCAATATTACTGTAATATTTCGTTACAATCTTCCTAAAAGCGGACATTTTAACGTTGCTGCAATCCCACAGCAATGATGCAACAACATTTTGCATTGAATTTGCAATATTGCAACATTGCGATGAAAGATTGATGCAATGTGTATGCAATCTTTGTGTGCTGTATGGGTATATATACAGGGTGTCCGACAATTACTGAATCACCTCTCGGGTGTAGGTAGAGCGGGTTAAACCGAGTAGAAAAGTTCTCTACCGTTTTGCGATTTTCGCAATAATTAATGAGAAATTAATTAAAGAAGATCGGCCAATTTCCGCGCGTCTAAGCGCGCAGCGAGACGAGACAGCCCACTGTTACGTGGTCGCTAGGACGCAAGGATCTAGCGTTCAGCACCGCTCGTATGTTGCTGTTGTCAATTGTAGAGCGCTCCTCCCAACGCTTCATCGCGTGCCTAGTAACCAAATAACAGTGGATTGTACCGCCACGGGTCTCTTCTCGCTGCGCACTTAACTTGCGCGAATATTGGCCGATATTTTTAAACTAATTCCCCATTAATTATTGCAAAAATCGCAAAATAGTAGAGGACTTTTCTACTCGGTTTAACCCGCTCTACCTATAGCCGAGAGATGATTCAGCAATTATCGGACACCCTTATATTAAAATTTTCAAAAAAGCTATTATATACATATATATACATGTATATGATGTGATGTATGATATATATATGTATGATTATGTACTTTATGTTTGCGCAATAAAAACACAACAAAATAAAACAAGAAAATGTATATTTACTCATACACACCTTTATATAATCATATATAAAAATATATATATTCATATTCATTTATATATAGGTGTATCTATTTATGTATGGACAAATTCGGTATATAATTTTGTATAATTAGAAATGTACTATTTTTGTCTAATTATGTATGAGAAACTTTTTACTGGGTTGCAGGTTAAACACATTGCTTTTACCTTCTTACGATCTTGATCCACTTTAATAATTTTGAAATATTTGCCGCTTAGAATAACAGGCAAAGTCGTATCACAAACAGCATTCTCTTCTTCGATTTCATCACTCTTTTTATTTTTGGATGTACTTGTAATATTCATTTTAAGAGTTGAACAGTTTTAAATATGTAATCAAGAGACACGGTAGTATCTCGCGCCAAGTTCACGCGCAGCGCGCAACGCAAGCGCAAGACCGACCGTGTCTCTTTACGCGAGACGGAAAGTTCAGATGAGCCGAGATTATCGGATCTCAATAACGGCTGGGCCGATTGAGTTGGCAATAGGCTCAATCGAAAGCGCATACCTAAAATATATAACGAAAGTTTGCTTGTTTTTGCTCTGTGTGCTTTATATAAATAAAATATATGCATTCAAAATCGAGAAATCTAAAAAATTATTTCGCTAGGATGTATGTCGCGCTAGGATGTATGTCGCGCTAGAATGTATGTCGCTCATATCTTATTGGTCAGCGTCGTCAGCATTTCTTTTTCTATCTAAAAGATGTCTTTCCTTTTCTAACATTTCTAACATGGCGGCGCTCAGGCCTGTCAGCTCGCAGCTTTGATGATATAATGGGCTTGTTAGTTTTAGCTACACTGGGGCTGCTCTGGGTCTGCTCTACACAGGATAATACAGGACATATAAATAGTTTGTCCTGTATTATCTTGTTTAGAGCAGACCCAGAGCTGCCCCAGTGCAGCTAAAACGAACAAGCCCATTAACAGGGTTGGGAAAATTATTTTGTAAAAGTATCTAGTTAAAGTTACAGTTCTTTTCACTAAAAAACAACTAGTTACAGTTACAAGTTACCGACTCTGAAAAGTAACACGTTACAGTTATAGTTACTCAAAAAGTAACGAGTCGTTACTTTTCAGTTACTTTTTTACAATAAATGTGCACTACTATGTTAAATATAAGAATCTTACATTTCAAGATTTATTAACTTATTATATACTATATAGGTACTTAATTTTGTGTTATATTATTTTATATGTAATAAATCACAATTGTTTTAAACTTAAAATATTAAATTAATTAATAATTTAAAATAAATTATTATACACTTAGAATAAAAATTATAGGATTAAGATTTTTCAGTTTAAAAATTCACGAATTTCACACAAACAGTTGTAACTTTCCGAAAAATCGTAGACTAATGTTTCAGTTCTTCTTAAAGTCTCAACTTTATGTTTATATGATAATTATCCTCGAAGATAATTTATTACTGGGTGGCAGTGCATTCTTTAAATGAGAATTTGTTTATTTCTGTTGAATTTCATAATTAATATCTATACGTTTATCCGTCTATTTATTTAACAAATATCGAATCTACACTTAATATGACAAATTCCATGACAATTTTGTTCCTTTCTTAATGCATATGTTTATGCGACTATGCAAGTGTGTTTGGATAGGCCCTAATTTTTACAATTAATACAATCGTATATAGAATATTAAAATAACTGTTAAATTAGTTACTAGTTACCATAAATGTGTAACTAAGTTAAGTTACAGTCATAGATGAAGAAAAAGGAACGAAGTTAAGTTATAATTACCGAAAAAAAATAACTGTAACTGTAACTTCGTTACAAGTAACGAGTTACTTCCCAACCCTGTATATTAATTACATTGATATAATTAATATCGGTCGTAAAATGTATATATAACGTGCTGTGAAGACGAATAAAGATAGTGTATATCAAAATAATAGTATTCTTCATGAAAAAAATTTTTTTTGATCTTAAAGTGCAGAAGTGTAGCAAGACATGTTGAAAACACTCAGTATTCTGTGGTTAGTGGACAGACAGAACAGAATGAAATTGGAAATGATAAATATTGTTAGAACTAATTTAGTATACATAGAATAGAAATATTAAATTTTGATATTTAATTTTATTTATTTTAGACAAATCATACACTAAAGTCTCGAATCATGTGCTTTTTTGACAGAAAGTATGATAAAATTATAATTTATACAATCATATCATTTATCACTATGCCTTATGTGACAATTGTTTAGAGACTTTAGTGTATGATTTGTCTAAAATAAATAAAATTAAATAGCTCAAAGTTTAATATTTCTGTTCTATGTATACTAAATTAGTTCCAATATTTATAATTTCCAGTCAATTTTATTACAATCAAAACAAAACAGTGTTTTACCTTTCAAAAAAATTGTTGTATATATTAAATAAAAAAAACTGTCGTATCTATATTATCAAAAAAAAAGAAATAATATGTATCAAAAAATTACCTTTTTTAAAAAAAAGTAAAAAAAGGCGCCAAATATACGTTCTTGTCACAACTAAAACAAAACAGTATTGTTTTACTTTTCAAAAAAATTGTCGTATATATTAAACCTTTCAAAAAAACCTGTCGTATATATTAAAATTTTCAAAAAAAGCTATCCTATATACTTCCCAGTAAACATTCGATATCTTATGTATATACATGAAATATCCATAATGTGAAAAAAATGTACTGTATATACTATGTACATACATATGATATACGCTGATGTAAATACATTTGTGGATATACATAAGATATCTTATAGATATACATAGAATGTATATTCGAACGAGATCGCTGCCTGCATATACATAGAATATACCTCGCGTACATTTCATGTATATACATCAAACGTATATACATACGATATACGCTGAGGTAGATACATTTATGAATATACATAGGATATCGTATGTATATACATACAATGTATATTCGAACAAGATCGCTGCCTGTATATACATAGAATATACCTCGTGTACATTCCATGTATATAAATTCATTCGGATATTTATCTACCCAATTTTTGAACAATCAGTTTATCTAAATTCCCTGTGTTGGGATTCAGATATTAAACTGATAAAAAAAGTTATTACATCTTCAAATTGAAGACTTCAATATTATTACCCGTCGCTAGTATCGTATATACACATGTAACGTACATACGATATACGTTGAGGTAGATACATTTATGGATATACATAAGATATCGTATGGATATACATACAATGTATATTCGAACGAGATCGCTGCCTGTATACTAGAATATACCTCGTGTACATTCCATGTATATACATGAAACCAAGGTTGGGAAAGTTACTTTATAAAAGTAACTCGTTACCGTTACCGTTCTTTTTTCTAAAAAGTAACTCGTTGTCATTACTCGTTACCAATTTTAAAAAGGATATCGTTACCGTTGCCGTTACTCAAAAAGTAATGAATTATTACAATTTTATTTACTTTTTTTATATATAATACAAATTTTATGCACAATTTTTCTAATACAAGATTAAATTAAACACTACAAATTTACAGTAAACATTAAAAATTTTTAAACATTATTTTTTATTAAAGTAACAAAAATGATATAATTTTAATAATGATATTATATTAATATTGTATTAATATAAAATGTAATAATTTTAATGATATATAATAAAAGTAATAATTTTGATAATAAGATATTTTAAATAAGAAAAATTTTTAAAAAATAAGTTGTAAACCAGCTTTCTTAAAAATTTTTAGATGCTGTAAATATAAATTAAAAAGTTTTCTTATTGTTAGTTTTTCTATAAATTCGTAGATATATAGAGTAAATTTGAGAAATGTAACGATAAAAATAACTGTTAAATTCGTTACTCGTTACCGAAAAATGTAACAAAGTTACTTTTTTCGTTACAAGTAACGCTTTACTTCTCAACCCTGCATGTAACATACATATATACGATATACGCTAATGTAAGTACATTTATAGATATACATAGGATATCGTATGGATATACATAGAATCAGGCATTAGTTCGTTCGCTTGCCGCTATGTGACGCATTATGCGCTATCTCGTATTTAAGTTTTAATCATGAAAACTATATAAAACTTGCAAAAGGCGGGTAATAATATTGAAGTCTTCAATTTGAAGATGTAATAACTTTTTTTATCAGTTTAATATCTGAATCCCAACACAGGGAATTTAGATAAACTGATTGTTCAAAAATTGGGTAGATAAATATCCGAATGAATGAAAATTGTTTATTATTAAAAAACGTACTGTATATACTATGTACATACATAGAATGTACCTCATGTACATACCACGAATGTGTATTGCATATCCTCGGAATATATCCTATGTACATACTGCAAACGTGCACTGCACATCCTTGGAATATACCCCATGTATATACTACGAATGTACACTGCATATCTTTGGAATATACCTATGTATGTACTATGGACATCTTATGTACATCCATGTGGTAATTATTTCACATACATAGGATATGCGCTTTATATACTTTTCACATTCTCTGTATATACATAGAATATACAATATACATATATGTATATACATAGGACGTACATAGAATGTCCTAATGTTTATTAGGTTCTTACAAAAAAATATGATATGAGGAAATGGCACCAAGTGGGATTAAAGAACTATGAAAAAACTTGTACACTATTTCTATAAAACTCTTCTATAAAACTCTTGTACATAAAGCTGTCGTATATATAATTAATTATATTATATACTATATTTTATCATATTTTACATATCTTATACTGTTGGGAATTCGCAACTCCTCGACCCTGTCGCTAGTGACTCCCGTGACGGACCAATGCGCTTCCGGCAGCGCCAACGACTGGCCCGTCTCTATCTCTCTCTGTGTGGTCGTCCGTCGACACACACTATAGTTCATGCCCAAAGTCTCTTTTCTAACTCGTATACGTATCTATCACACTGTATTATCTATCTTGCACGATTCTTTTGTACTACTACTCTTATACCGTTTTTCTGTTATCTCGTACTCACGGTAGTGGTCAGTTTTTGCTGTATTCTTTCATTTAATAAAATAGAGTTTTGCTTCGGTTTAACCGCCGCTTCATTACTCGGTCCTTCCTTCCGCACCGAAACATTCCCAACAGGTTATGGGCCCAGTGCCTGCGAACGACGACACGAAGCATTGACCGCTATTAAGATTATTGCGCGCGCAAAAACACGAGTGTGATTTTCGAGAGGATGGCTCACATGAATACCATCAACTCCACGCGACTCGAGACATTGAGCAAGGATAACTACGACACGTGGGTGATGCAAGTGGAGGCACTGCTCGTTAAGAATGACACGTGGTCCTATGTACGTGGCGAGAAGCCTCGCCCGGAGAGTCAGGGCATCGCCGATGACTCGGCGACACGCGCCGCGATTGCTGCATGAGACATCGAGGATCGCAAAGCGAGATCCGACTTGATTCTCGCCATCAGTCCCACGGAATTAAAACAGGTGCGTGGCTGCAAAACCTCAAAGGACGTGTGGGACAAGTTAAAATCCATATATGATTCAAAAGGCCCTGCACGCAAAGCGACGCAGCTTAAACGCCTCGTACAGGCCAAGATGTCGGAAGGCGGCGACGTGAAGGAGCACATAGCTCAATTCTTCGACGCGGTCGATAAACTAGAATCGATAGATATCGATATCAACGGAGATCTCTCGATCATGCTCCTATACAGCTTACCGAGCAGTTACGAAAACTTCAGGTGCGCGATCGAATCTCGCGACGCGTTACCGACCGCCGAACAACTTAAGGTAAAGATTATCGAAGAGTACGAGGCGCGCAATCAAGTTACGATTAACGAATCGGGTGCAATGCTCGCTCACCGCGGCAAGTACAACGCGAACGCCAAGTCTCACAAGAACACGCCTCTACCGCGCAACGAGGCCGAAGGAAAGGCATCTGCTCGTTTCAAGTTTAAGTGCTCCTTTTGCAAGATTCCTGGACACAAATACGCAGACTGCCGAAAACGAAAGAAGCAGGCGACGGAAAAAACGAACAGCGCTGAGACTGAGACATTTTACGCGGACGTCGCTCAATATTCGTCATCTGAAACTCCCAAGCACACAGGTACGAGCAAATGGTGTTTGGACAGCGGTTGCACCTCTCACTTATGCAAGGACACTCGAATGATATCAAAACAGATACGCATGCAAAGCGATATCAAATTGGCTAACAGTGCAACAAGCATGGCGGATGCAAGGGGGGACGTCGAATTCATAACAGCCTTTAAAAATCGAAATAAAACAATTCGACTGGAAAACACCCTGCACGTTCCAGACCTAAGGACAAACTTGCTGTCCGTGGCCAAGATCGTCGACAGAGGCTACCGCGTCACGTTCGATTCAAACCAGGCAACCGTTTACGACCCTCAAGGAAACACAAGTCTCGTCGTCAAACGCGAAGGTGACCTGTACCTGCTGGAAGGATCCACCCAGAGAGCCAACACCGCTACGCAGAAAGAGCGCTCAGACCTCGAAGTCTGGCACGAGCGACTCGGGCATCTCAACACGAACGACATTCTGCAAATGTCAAGGACGCAGGCCGCATCTGGATTCGAACTAAAGGGAGATCACAAAATCTCCAGTTGCAAGGTATGCCTGACACAAAAATTAAGCAGTTCACCATTTGCCTCGCGAGCCCACAGATCTCGGCACCGTCTCGAGATTGTATACTCGGATCTCTGTGGCCCAATGAGCCACAGAAAATGAGCCAAAAAAAAAATATGCAGCTGCATGTTGCAAATTACATATTTTTTCTTAAAAGCAACAATGTGTTTTCTTTATATCAATTAATTCATCTCATTATTTTATGCATAAAAGTATTAAGGTAAAATTCCTGAAAATTGAATGTTTTACAAGATATTTTGTATTTTATGTCAAAATGCTGTAACCTTCAGGCCTCATAACTCGAAAAGTATTTAATGAAAAATAACTTCATTATAGTGTTTCGGAAACGTCTTGACACCAGCTTTAAGAATATGTAATAGAAAAAAGGAGTTTCCATTTAAGATTACAAAGTTGACTTTTGCGGTGTCCTTCAAGGTCACATGAAGGTCATTTCAATATAACCATATAATAGACCACTTAATATACTAAAACTTTTGTATTAAACATTTTCTTTCATAATCATTATTTTCCAAGATTGACCGTTACGGAACTTTCTCCCATCATTGTATAAAATTACCGCTTTTTGATTACCTAACCTTTCTCGGATCGACAACTCGAATCGAATTCTAGTGTCGTAGATCGGTGAACATTGAGATTAACGCAGGCAGTGAAGTGTGAGTTTTGTGCTGTGACTCTCCCTTAAAAAACGGAAAAAGGCGCATAAGCGATAACATATAAGGCGCCAGGAACTATTAAATTGACAGATAATTATTAAAATCTAAAATTATTATATCATACGCAGGTCATCTTTCTATATACAGGGTGAGGCAAAAGTATGGAAACCCCCGAATAAGTTTTGAGGAAGGCATTTTACGAAAAAATGTTAAATACAAAAGTTTTAGGAAATTTCTCTGGCTTTTCAATGGTGACCTTGGATTTGACCTTGACCGTGACCTTGAAGGTCATTTGAAGGTCAGAGTAATTTTTTTAAATGGAAACCCCTATTTTTTATTCCAAATTTTAATAGCTGGTGTCAAGAGCTTTTCAAAACACTATAATGAAGTTATTTTTCATTAAGTATTTTTCGAGTTATGAGGCTTGTAAATTACAGTATTTTGACATAAAATACAAAATATCTTGTAAAACATTCAATTTTTGGGAATCTTACCTTAATACTTTTATGCATAAAATAATGAGACGAATCAATTGGTATAAAGAAAACACATAGTTGCTTTCAAGAAAAAATATGTAGTTTGCAACATGCAACTGCATACTTTTTTTTAAAACCAATGTGTTTTCTTTATACCAATTGATTCGTCTTATTATTTTATGCATAAAAGTATTAAGGTAAAATTCCCAAAAATTGAATGTTTTACAAGATATTTTGTATTTTATGTCAAAATACTGTAATTTACAAGCCTCATAACTCGAAAAGTACTTAATGAAAAATAACTTCATTATAGTGTTTTGAAAAGCTCTTGACACCAGCTATTAGATTTTGGAATAAAAAATAGGGGTTTCCATTTAAAAAAATTACTCTAACCTTCAAATGACCTTCAAGGTCACGGTCAAGGTCAAATCCAAGGTCACCATTGAAAAGCCAGAGAAATTTCCTAAAACTTTTGTATTTAACATTTTTTCGTAAAATGCCTTCCTCAAAACTTATTCGGGGGTTTCCATACTTTTGCCTCACCCTGTATATTATAAATAAGGTTATGTTTGAGAGATGTTGGCTAGTAGAACACCACTACTACAATTTTTATTTATATATTTTATATTAATTTTTGTGCTATATATATATTTATTGCACAATTATATATATATATATATATATAATTTCTACAAATATTAGGTCCTTGAATAAGTTCTCGCTGTTTCTTAAAAGATGGCGTAGCGGCACTCTGTGCATGGAATTTCGTACGGAAACGCATCAGCTAAGTAGTACTATATGTAACCTCAAATTCTAGTAGATACAGTTTACCACAGTGTCAACCACGTGTTTAATTACCTATTGCGAAAATGTCTACTTTTGTGCCAAATAAAGTGTTTTTGCGGGGAATTTTATTGCACTGCTTTATTCAAAAGAAATCTGCAGCTGAAGCACACAGAATTCTTGTTGAAACATATGGTGACAATGCTCTGTCGAATACGACATGCAGAGACTGGTTTAGGCGCTTTAAAAATAATGACTTTGACCTTGAAGATAAAGAACGTTCTGGAGCACCGACAAAGTTTGAAGACGAAGAAACCTAATGAAACTATCACGGGAGCTCGCTATCGACTTCAGATGATGCGTTTGAGTCGAGCTCTAAAAGAAAAGCGGCCACTATACGGGCAGAGACACGACAAAGTCATTTTGTTACATGACAATGCTCGGCCACATGTGGCAAAACCAGTCAAAACTTACCTGGAAACGCTTCAATGGGAAGTTCTACCTCACCCGCCGTATTCACCGGACATAGCCCCCTCGGATTACCACTTGTTTCGGTCGATGGCGCATGGTTTGAGCGAGCAGCGCTTCCATTCTTTCGAAGAAACCGAAAAATGGGTCGATTCATGGATTGCGTCAAAAGATGAATCGTTTTTTCGACGGGGGATTCAATTACTGCCAGAAAGATGGGAGAAAGTGGTCTCTAATGATGGACAATACTTTGAGTAAAGTTATTGTAAGCCTTATATTTTAAATTAATGTTTTTTTTTAACAAAAAAAACAGCGAGAACTTATTCAAGGTCCTAATAAGTTAGTCTTACGTATGTAATACTATGTATATGTATAGTATAGTGAAAATAGGATTCAACATTATTGTTTTAAATTATATTGCAGGAGAAGTTTGCTTATTTACAGTAAAAAAAAGACTATAGGTACTAATATTTAAGTCATCATTAATTATTGCGTAAACGAGGTAACATAATATTCTTAACTTATGGCATAAACAAGGTAACATAATACATGTACCTTTAAGAATAACTAGTTCTTTGAAAAATAACAAGAATTATGTATGTGTAGAAAATATAAAAGTTTGTTTTGTTAATAAATTTAGTGAATGTATAACTTATGAACAATTGAATATATACTACATATATATATATATATATATATACCCACACATACAAACACATAAACACACACTTAAACACATAGATATTTACACTAATAAACCTATACATGATGCATATACATATAATACATACATTAGATTTAATTATTAAATTATAAAAATTAGATTAACTTTCCATCTAATTCATTAAATATCTAGTTTAAAAAAATTAAAAATATATTGAGAGGTATATGCCCAATAAACATTAGGACATTCTATGTACGTCCTATGTATATACATATATGTATATTGTATATCCTATGTATATACAAAAAATGTGAAAAATATATAAAGCGCATATCCTATGTATGTGAAATAATTACCACATGTATGTACATAGGATGTCCATAGTACATACGTAGAAATATTCCAAAGATATGCAGTGTACATTCGTGGTATATACATGGGGTGTATTCCGAGGATGTGCAGTGCACGTTCGCAGTATGTACATAGAATATATTCCGAGGATGTGCAATACACATTCGTGGCATGTACGTGAGGTACATTCTATGTATGTACATAGTATATAATACAGTACGTTTCTTAATAATAAACAATTTTCATTTATTCGGATATTTATCTATCCAATTTTTGAACAATCAGTTTATCTAAATTTCCTGTGTTGGAATTCAGATATTAAACTGATAGGAAAAGTTATTACATCTTCAAATTGAAGACTTCAATATTATTACCCGCCTTTTGCAAGTTTTATATAGTTTTCATGATTAAAACTTAAATACGAGATAGATAGCGCATAATGCGTCACATAGCGTCAAGCAAACGAACTAATGACTGATTCTATGTATATCCATACGATATCCTATGTATATCCATAAATGTACCTACATCAGCGAATATCGTATGTATGTACGTTACATGTATTATATACACATGGAATGTACACGAGGTATATTCTACGTGGGTGTTTTTCAACAAGTTACACAGATGACACAGTGTGACACTGTGTCCAACACGAACTATTCCAACAGTGACACCATGTTACACTGCTCGACACAATAAAAAGCTAAGTACAAGCGTGTAAAATGTCCCAGTGTTACCAACATTTTAAGAAATCTTATAATTTTAAATGATGATAATACTTTTGATCATAACCTATAAATGTAATAATACAACGATACGAGAAAGCGAGAGTACAAGATTGAAAATTGTGAAGCTCTATCTCTATAGATTTAATCTCAATAGATCATATTTTGGAAGTTAATGGTAAAATAAAACATTAAAAAATACAATAAAAAATATGCAATATAAATTTTATTACTTATTATTATCAATAAAACATTTGTTATATATTTTATTATATTTTTCAGAATTCACGTGCAAACATTGTAACAACGCAATTGCTTCATTGGATCATTTTGCTAACATTACTGCTTATTGAAGTATCACTATCACTACTTATCTCAGCAATTTCAGTCAAAGTAAATATAACCTTACGATTTATCATCTGCAATTCACATAAAAGTAAAATTAAAACAAAATTTAATCAAAATATATCCTCATTCAAAATTTGGTTAACTATAAAAATTAATTACAATAATTTTTTGTTGTTACAATAATGTCAATCTCTTCTAATTTCGTTGTTACAATAATTACAATAATGTCAATCTCTCCTAGTAATAAAAATGGAGAACTATAATGCCCTCTACTGAAATTTTCAGAAATTAAATTTACACTTTATCGTTCCAACAAAAGTTTCACACGGTGTAACACAGTGCAATTTAGCGTGTTCTAGTTGGAAAACACCCTGTATGTACAGGCAGCGATCTCGTTCAAATATGCATTTTATGTATATCCATAAATGTACCTACATCAGCGTATATCGTATATATGTATATTATATGCAAGGTTGAAAAGTAACGCGTTACTTGTAACGCCGTTACCGTTACAATTACTTTTTTTCGGTAACTGTAACGGTAACGGCGTTACAAATTTTTTTTGTAACAAAAAAAGTAACTTTGTTATATTTTTCGGTAACAAGTAACGAATTTAACAATTATTTTTATCGTTACATTTTTCAAATTTACTCTATATATCTATGAATTTATAGAAAAACTAACAATAAGAAAACTTTTTAATTTATATTTACAGCATCTAAAAATTTTTGAGAAAGCTGGTTTACAACTTATTTTAAAAATTTTTTTTATTTAAAATATCTTATTATCAAAATTATTACTTTTATTATATATTATTAAAATTATTACACTTTATATTATTAGCGATATCATTATTAAAATTATATTATTTTTGTTACTTTAATGAAAAATAATGTTTAAAAATTTTTAATGTTTACTGTAAATTTGTAGTGTTTAATTTAATCTTGTATTAGAAAAATTGTGCATAAAATTTGTATTATATATAAAAAAAAGTAACGGAAATTGTAACGATTCGTTACTTTTTGAGTAACGGCAACGGTAACGAGTTTGTTTTTTAAATTGATAACGAGTAACGATAACGAGTTACTTTTTTAAAAAAAAGACGGTAACAGTAATGAGTTACTTTTATGAAGTAACTTTCCCAACCTTGGTTACATGTATATACATGGAATGTACACGAGGTATATTCTATGTATATACAGGCAGCAATCTCGTTCGAATATATATTGTATGTATATCCATACGATATCCTATGTATATCCATAAATGTATCTACATCAGCGTATATCATATGCATGTACATAGTATATACAGTACATAGTATAGTACAGTATGTACATAGTATATACATTTTTTTCACATTATGGATATTTCATGTATATACATAGGATATCGAATGTTCACTGGGTGTTTATATTTATGTTATATAAATGTTTATACGTATTTGTAGGTGCAGTTCAATTAAAATACCCGCAAGCTACCGAGCATCATGGCTTTGTCATGCAACTAAAAAAATAAAAAAACTGAATGCTGCACAATAAAATATTCAATACTTTTTTTTAATTTTGTTCATGTGTATAATTCATACATAATATTAGGAATTTTATGTATAAAATATTATGTATGTAATATTACTCATATTAAGTTATAATATTTAGTAATATTAAGTTTATTAATTTATATCTAACACTGTAACTGCTGTAATTGCACTGTAAGTGCAATTTTGAAATGTACAAGACATATCTTTAGTTTTTGTTTATATACAGGGTGTCTGGTAATAATCGCCCCACCGCTCATACGCAGGTAGGGCAGATCAAACCGAGTAGAAAAGTCCTCTACCATTTTTTGATTTACGAAATAATAACGGAGATATTAACGAAAAAGAATCAGCGAATCCGTGCGAGTAAAGCGCGCGCGGCGAGAAGGACGTCCCAGCGCTACGCGGTCGCTAGGCGCGCGATGAAGCAGTAGGAGAAGCGGCGAGCGGCTATCAATAATGAGCGGCGCGTAATCTTACAGCACGGCGTCGAATATTTTCTTGAATTTTCTCACACGCTCTCTCTCTCTCTCTCTCTCTCTCTCTCTCTCTCTCTCTCTCTCTCTCTCTCTCTCTCTCTCTCTCTCTCTCGCTCTCTCTCTCTCTCTCTCTCTCTCTCTCTCTCTCTCTCTCTCTCTCTCTCTCTCTCTCTCTCTCTCTCTCTCTCTCTCTCTCTCTCTCTCTCTCTCTCTCTCTCTCTCTCTCTCTCTCTCTTCTGTATGACACGCCGTTTTACTTTATAATAAAAAATAAAATTCCATTTTTAATACAAAAGTTTCAAAAAAATACATGTTTTCAGAAAAATATGTAAAAAAAAATTCAAATCTTATTAATAAATTAAAATTATGTCGAAACATAATTTTAATTCATACATTTATTATGATCTAGACATAATTTTAAATTATCGAATTACTATTACATCGCGACATAATGTGTGTGTTATCGAATTTTTGTTAAAACAATTATTTCTTGACAAAAAAAATTATTACTTTTATATTAAATGGAATATTTTTAATTGCTATTAAAACGGGTGTGCCATACTTTTTTCTTTCTTCTCTCTGTATCATGATATAGAAAATATTATCGTTTCCACACCACCTTGCGGTAGATAATACGGCGCATTTTTTTAATAGTGGTATCCCCAGTAGGTCTAATCCACTCTCATATTTTTTAATGCAAAAATTGTTCGAAGTGCCTTCCTCGTTCTCGTAAGCAGAGTTCGACTCTTCGAATAATATTGCGCGATGCGTGATACGCCATATCTGGCGTGATGGTATTAAAAGCAGCGCGAATTGCTGCTTCTACTTCAGCTTCCGTACCATCACGCCTGTGATCGACTAAACTTTTTATGTGACCCCATAAAAAGTAGTCCAAAACATTTAAGTCTGGCGATCGCGCCGGCCAAATGATTGGGCCACCTCGACCCATCCATCTGTCCGGATAATGCGCGTTTAAAAATTCGCGTACTTGCCGAGAGAAATGCACTGGAGCTCCGTCGTGTTGGAAAATCATGTCTGCTCTTACTTGAACAGGAACATCTTCAAGAAGAGCAGGCAATTGATTTTGGAGAAAATTATTATGTTTCTCCATTTAGACGAGGCGGTAGGAAATAAGGACCGATCTGAAAAAATTATCAAAATAAATGATTAAAGAAAGAAAATTTTCTTTAGCTTTTACTAACAATAAGTAAAAGTTTATTACTTACAATTCGGTTCCCAAATACTCCTGCCCATACATTTATCGCCCAGCGATATTGGAATCTACATTCTCGAACGGCGTGCGGATTTTCTTCTGCCCAATATAAAAAATTATGGCTGTTGAATACACCATTCGGTGTGAATGTTGCTTCATCAGTCCATAATATGCGGTCGGGGAAAAAATTATTCCGCCGACACTGAGCGAGAAATCCTGTGTGTTTTGCCGAGTTAATAATTAATATTTAGCTACATGTTTTAAGGTGAAAACACTAAATAAAGATAATAAAAATACCTTCACAGAAGTAGATTCGTTGTTCCGCATCTCTCAGCAAAAGCTGTTGCACTCTCTGATAGTGATACGGGTGCAATTCGTTTTGACGCAGAGTACGGTGCACCGCGTATCGCGAAAGTTCGAGCAATCGAGCCACACTTCGAATGCTGGTTCCGGGGTTTTCTTCAAATTCTTGAAGAATTCTCTCCTCTTCATTTACCCGGATGTTTACCGCTGCACCGGCGTTCCGCCGATTTAATAAGAGACTGCCTGTCTCTTTAGCCCGTTGAACACACCTCAAAATCACTTTATGATCCGGATGTCGTTCGCGTTCGGGAAATCGTTTGGCGTAAAAATTAGCCGCTAGCCGAGCATTTTCTCCGGCTCTTCCATATTCAATCAACATATTGACATACTCTTCTGCGGTATACTCTGCCATTTTTTCAACTCACTTATTCGTAAAACAACGTGCACGTCGAATGCTAGGCGAACTTGTGAGGTAACAAATGACAAGTTTGAAAAACAATTCGCGTATAAACAATTAAACGTTGCATTTTTTGAAGCTTGTCATTTGTTACCTCACAAGTTCGCCTAGCATTCGACGTGCACGTTGTTTTACGAATAAGTAAGTTGAAAAAATGGCAGAGTATACCGCAGAAGAGTATGTCAATATGTTGATTGAATATGGAAGAGCCGGAGAAAATGCTCGGCTAGCGGCTAATTTTTACGCCAAACGATTTCCCGAACGCGAACGACATCCGGATCATAAAGTGATTTTGAGGTGTGTTCAACGGGCTAAAGAGACAGGCAGTCTCTTATTAAATCGGCGGAACGCCGGTGCAGCGATAAACATCCGGGTAAATGAAGAGGAGAGAATTCTTCAAGAATTTGAAGAAAACCCCGGAACCAGCATTCGAAGTGTGGCTCGATTGCTCGAACTTTCGCGATACGCGGTGCACCGTACTCTGCGTCAAAACGAATTGCACCCGTATCACTATCAGAGAGTGCAACAGCTTTTGCCGAGAGATGCGGAACAACGAATCTACTTCTGTGAAGGTATTTTTATTATCTTTATTTAGTGTTTTCACCTTAAAACATGTAGCTAAATATTAATTATTAACTCGGCAAAACACACAGGATTTCTCGCTCAGTGTCGGCGGAATAATTTTTTCCCCGACCGCATATTATGGACTGATGAAGCAACATTCACACCGAATGGTGTATTCAACAGCCATAATTTTTTATATTGGGCAGAAGAAAATCCGCACGCCGTTCGAGAATGTAGATTCCAATATCGCTGGGCGATAAATGTATGGGCAGGAGTATTTGGGAACCGAATTGTAAGTAATAAACTTTTACTTATTGTTAGTAAAAGCTAAAGAAAATTTTCTTTCTTTAATCATTTATTTTGATAATTTTTTCAGATCGGTCCTTATTTCCTACCGCCTCGTCTAAATGGAGAAACATAATAATTTTCTCCAAAATCAATTGCCTGCTCTTCTTGAAGATGTTCCTGTTCAAGTAAGAGCAGACATGATTTTCCAACACGACGGAGCTCCAGTGCATTTCTCTCGGCAAGTACGCGAATTTTTAAACGCGCATTATCCGGACAGATGGATGGGTCGAGGTGGCCCAATCATTTGGCCGGCGCGATCGCCAGACTTAAATGTTTTGGACTACTTTTTATGGGGTCACATAAAAAGTTTAGTCGATCACAGGCGTGATGGTACGGAAGCTGAAGTAGAAGCAGCAATTCGCGCTGCTTTTAATACCATCACGCCAGATATGGCGTATCACGCATCGCGCAATATTATTCGAAGAGTCGAACTCTGCTTACGAGAACGAGGAAGGCACTTCGAACAATTTTTGCATTAAAAAATATGAGAGTGGATTAGACCTACTGGGGATACCACTATTAAAAAAATGCGCCGTATTATCTACCGCAAGGTGGTGTGGAAACGATAATATTTTCTATATCATGATACAGAGAGAAGAAAGAAAAAAGTATGGCACACCCGTTTTAATAGCAATTAAAAATATTCCATTTAATATAAAAGTAATAATTTTTTTTGTCAAGAAATAATTGTTTTAACAAAAATTCGATAACACACACATTATGTCGCGATGTAATAGTAATTCGATAATTTAAAATTATGTCTAGATCATAATAAATGTATGAATTAAAATTATGTTTCGACATAATTTTAATTTATTAATAAGATTTGAATTTTTTTTTACATATTTTTCTGAAAACATGTATTTTTTTGAAACTTTTGTATTAAAAATGGAATTTTATTTTTTATTATAAAGTAAAACGGCGTGTCATACAGAAGAAAATGAGAGAGAGAGAGAGAGAGAGAGAGAGAGAGGGAGAGGGAGAGAGAGAGAGAGAGAGAGAGAGAGAGAGAGAGAGAGAGAGAGAGAGAGAGAGAGAGAGAGAGAGAGAGAGAGAGAGAGAGAGAGAGAGAGAGAGAGAGAGAGAGAGAGAGAGAGAGAGAGAGAGAGAGAGAGAGAGAGAGAGAGAGAGAGAGAGAGAGCGTGTGAGAAAATTCAAGAAAATATTCAACGCCGTGCTGTAAGATTACGCGCCGCTCATTATTGATAGCCGCTCGCCGCTTCTCCTACTGCTTCATCGCGCGCCTAGCGACCGCGTAGCGCTGGGACGTCCTTCTCGCCGCGCGCGCTTTACTCGCACGGATTCGCTGATTCTTTTTCGTTAATATCTCCGTTATTATTTCGTAAATCAAAAAATGGTAGAGGACTTTTCTACTCGGTTTGATCTGCCCTACCTGCGTATGAGCGGTGGGGCGATTATTACCAGACACCCTGTATATACAAATTTTATTTTTATTGTGACTATTTTTACTTTATATAGTAAATAAAAAATTTTAAAAAAATTACATATTTTATAATAAAATGTGCTTCAAATGTACTATTATTTATATTACTCATACGTATTTTATCTTTTTTGAAATGTGTCTATTTCTTAAAATAATGTAATATAATAGAAACTTTTATTTTTAGAAATTTTGCTAATAATCTTTCCTTTATGCTCATAAAGATATTTACATGTCAAATGTCTATTTAAAATATTTGAAAAAATATCTATTTTGAAAAAATGTTTCGAAAATTGTTTAGTTTTAAAGGAGTAATAAAAAGTAGTAATAAAACACTATCTTGATAGTAGTGTCATTAAAGCGAGATTGTCGTAATTTTTTAAAATATAAATAATAATTAATATGAAACTTTTCGAGAGAGAAAGAGAGAGACGTTACTTATTAAGATTACTGTTTTATTGCTTCCTTAACTTAAAACTATACAATTTCTGTTTAAATCTTTCTAAAACATATATTTTTTAAAGACATTTTAAATAAATATTTAAAATAGATATTTTTCTGGGTGGTATTTATAGTCCGATTTTATATTTAGAATCGTCTTATAATTTCATTCAACTAATAAAATAATGTTGCGCAACCATTTTGTTGATTGAATGAGGTTTTAAAATGATTTCGAATATAAGATCGGATTATGAACACCATCCTATATTCAATAATTTTATTTGGATTTTATCTGGATAAAAAAAGATATTCAGGGGACATTGTTGGGATCTAATTTAATCGTATGTAGGATATCCCAGGGATTTATTTTTGGATGTCCTACGGATATCTGAAAAGCGGACATTTGGATATCCCACGGATGCCCTACGGATATCCTACGGCTTTGTACAGACATCCCAGGGATATCTGAAAATCCTTTACATTACAACCCACGGACATCCGTAGGATGAAATTTTGCTATGTGGGTATATACGGGAAAATCCCAGTTGCGCACAGAATAAATCGGACACAGCAAGTTGAATAAGTCGGACACAGTGTCAATCGGACACAATAGAAAACGGACACAGTAACAATCAGACACAGTGCCAATCGGACACACGATAACGGTAATCGGACACACATAACAATCGGACACAATAAGAAACGGACACACTGTGGTTGGAATCGGACACAGTGACAATCGGACACATTGAAAATTGGACACAGTGCTAATCGGACACAATAGAAAACGGACACACGATGGTTGCAATTGGACACATGATAACACAACAGGAAACAGACACACGGTAGTTGCAATCGGACACATGCTCCGTGACAGTTTTCCTAACCCTAAAAACGTTACTATAATGACTTTAATCTGTTGATTTTTTGCTTTCTTTCTATATAATATTTTTGTATATAAAATCTTCTCTGTTTTAAGAATCTTTTAAAATTAAATAAACATAGTTGAATATAATCGAGTCATGTATTTGATTCATAAACATTATACTTAGTGTTACTCTGCGCTAAATTTGAACATTGGATTTGCATTAAATCTCGCTTTGTGTAGAAACTCAGTTTTCTATTTTATTAGAATTAATAAAAAAACGGTACGACAGCATCGTGATTTGAACTGGGGTCAGCGGCTTGATAAGCAGATACCTTACCACGCCGCTACGTCGCTTTAAAATTTTAATCTTAGCGCACTTGTTTATAACGAACACTAGAATCTCTCCCCACCGCCTCTCCACCCCCCTACACACTATTAAAGTTTGAGTATGATTTGCGTTTCTCAACTGATATACTCTCTTTGTAAGAGCACATGATATTATAGTACTGAAAAAAACATTACTTATTAGTGTAGGTTATAAGAATGTATATATTTATTTTAGTATTTAAAATATAATGGGTGCAATTGATAAATATAAGACCAGCTATTTGCTCGCTCACACAGAACTCGCAAGACTGTTCGCTCACACAACTTTTAATTATTATTTTGTACGCACAACTTTTAGCGCACAACTTTTAACGTTTTACTTTTAACTTTTTCTCGTTACTTTTCTCGTTGACGACGATCATCAAACTAAACTTTCTGAGCTTGTGGTATCCCGAATTTATAGGGATACACCGACGACACTAAACTACACACACTACGCTACTTGTTTTTATAAACAATCAAAGTTGCTTAGGAAGGGTTCCTCAAAAATGCCGCTTTCAAAAGACGCCGAATAATCTAAAAGAAAGCCGCTATCTCTACTGCGCGACACCGCTGCGTCTTTCGCACGATGCCGCTACCTTTTTGATATGCCGCCGATTTTCTCTGTCAGACACCATTTCTCTCTTTTCTTAATTTCTCTCTCTTTTCTCTCTCGCTCTTACATCACACTTATACACATACATTGCGGTCTATTTTCTTATCCTACATTAGCAAATATAATAGAAGGGCATCAAGAGCCGTAGCAGGATGTTAGTGCTAAATTTTTAATTTTTCCATAAGAATTTTTAAATTAATCTACAAGAGACAGTTAGATTGTACACCGATCTTAGATCGAGATAACTAATGTGTACGAAATTATAAGTATATTGTTCTCATATATCGAGAAACTTTAACTTACATATAGGAATTATTGGAGAGAAAGAACGCCACTCGCGCCCTGATATTTTTTCTCTCTTCCTTTCTCTCCAATAATTCCTATATGTAAGTTAAAGTTTCTCGATATATGAGAACAATATACTTATGATTTCGTATACATTAGTTATCTTGATCTGAGATCGATGTACAATCTAACTGTCTCTTGTAGATTAATTTATTAAAAATTCTTATAAAAAAATTAAAAATTTAGCACTAACATTCTGCTACGGCTCTTGATGCCCTTCTATTATATTTGTTGAATTTATAGAGCCTTTACATTACTTATTAGTTTTAGAAACAATTTTCTGAATTTCTTATTTGAAAGTATATACCTTTGCTCCCCCCCCCCCCTCCCTCCTCCCTTCCCGGCGTTCACACACCACACTCGCGCACGCATACGTCTTTATTCTGTCTAATGCTATATTCCGAAGAATAAAGAATAAAGAAAAGAAATGCTACATTCCGAAGAATAAAGAAACGATATAAAAGTATTATTTAAATCATATAGAGTTTTTTACAGGTGATACCAACATCAACGAGATTGTTGATCAGGACCATGATGAAAGTTCCTAAACTGGGTCTGATGTTGGTAGGATGGGGTGGCAACAACGGAAGCACCATGACAGCAGCTTTATTAGCGAATAAGCTTAAATTATTGTGGGAGACAAAGGAAGGTTTGAAGACTGCGAACTGGTATGTCTTTCTGCGATATATTTATTTATTATACAAGATTGCCT
Organism: Linepithema humile; assembly: GCF_040581485.1. Taxonomy (NCBI): domain Eukaryota; kingdom Metazoa; phylum Arthropoda; class Insecta; order Hymenoptera; family Formicidae; genus Linepithema; species Linepithema humile. Next base: position 13,811,058 of record NC_090130.1, on the reverse strand, counting down.
ACAATACTTTAATGGTGCATGATCAAGAGGGATCTTGCAAAAGATTATTATTGTTGAAGTATTATTGTGAAATGTAACAAGTCCTTTTTATACAAGATCTCAGACTTACCGTAACACTCGTTAATGGCAGATTCCTGAGATCATTTGAAGACGAAAATCTTAATGCCAAAATGTCGAGGCTGCTAGTTAGTTTTTGAACAGGAAAGATTTAAAGTTCACCAATCAGCTTGCCAAAATTTCGTGTACTTAGGGACATCGCATATCAAAAGAACCCTTCCACAACACTTTACTCAGCTCGATAGAAATAATAATACTTAACATATTTTTTACTTTATTTCTTTGTACACTGTTCACAAGATTGACGAATTTTGGAATGATAATAGTTTCTAAATTGTCATATGGAAATGTGATACGCATCAAACTGTCAAAGCATTCAGGTGAAACGTACTATTGACAAATGACGTTTTTCTTGTGATGAAAGAAAATCAATACAATCGGTATGAAGCATGGTCTACTGAATGAAAAAAGGTAAATATTTTGTTCATGATTCTTCAAATAAATAAATAAAAATATATTTCCAAATATGTTAGTATTTTCTTTTCTTACCGACTTTATCTTTCTTATTGACATTTGATGCAGTAGACCAGGCCTCGGAATTATTTCATCTTTTTAGCCGATTCTCGTGGTATACGCCTCCTTTCCTCTCTTCACCGCGCGCGCGGCAGCCGCTAGGGCCAGTGCCGCCGAGCGTTAAAAGCAGCGCTATCCGATTAATGTTAAAAAAATTTATTAAAAATATTTTTTTTCTCAATAGCAATAGTACCTCATGGGTGACGTGGAAATCTATTGAAATATTTTTACATAATAAATTTAAAAATAAAAAAAATATTTTTAATAAATTTTTTTAACTTTTAATGATCAAGGGAGAAGAACATTAAGTTCTATAACATACTTGAGCGAGCCTTCCGTATCCCGAACAAAGAAAACTGCGTCCGCGATTTAGAAAAGGACACATATAGCAATGTGAGGATCTCTGTCTCTTTTTACGTTCTATTGCTTGAGCTGAAAACATACGACCTTTGCCTAAAAATGTAGTGAACGGCTTCATATCAAAACATCTCGTTATTTTATTTATTAAATAAAAAGTGAAATATGGTTGTAAATTGTGTCATTAGAAATTGTAAAAGTGTGTGGTGTCCTGACAGTAGCATAACTTTTTATTGGTAAGTTGTAATTGATTAAATGAAACATTGTATGTTACATAACCTTTACAAAAAGTTACAATTTTTTAAAATATAACATATATTATAGTCAGTTAATAATTTTATAACTTTATATTAATTTTCAGTTTTCCTAAAAATGAAGACATACTACAAAAATTGATAAAAGCAATTCCCCCATCTTTATTAATAAATAAAAATATCACAAAAAATTCAAGAATATGTAGCTTACATTTTTCACCAAAATTTTTTAAGCCTTGTTCTAATTTCAAAAATATTTTGAATAAAAAAGCTATCTCAACATTATTTGACAGTAAAAGAATAGCACTGCAAGAAATTGATTATAAAAAGGAACTACACTTGATTAATTCAAACTTATCAGATGAGGTATAATTATTATTTAAAACAATTTTTAAATTTTAATTTTTTGTTTTCTTATTTATGTATTTATTTTTTTATAATATATATAGTATATAATATAGTTAATTATATATACGACAGCTTTATGTACAAGAGTTTTATAGAAGAGTTTTATAGAAATAATGTACAACTTTTTTCATAGTTCTTTAGTCCCACTTGGTGCCATTTCCTGATATCATATTTTTTTGTAAAAAGTATATATAATAGCTTTTTTAAAAATTTTACTATATACAAGTTTTTTTTGAAAGGTTTTAATATCTATGACAGGTTTTTTTGAAAGGTTTAATATATACGACAATTTTTTTAAAAGATAAAACAATATGGTTTTGTTTTAGTTGTGACAAGAGCGTGTACTTGGCGCCTTTTTTTCATCTTTTTTTAAAAAAAGTAATTTTTTGATAGATATCATTTTTTTTTGTAATATATATACGACAGCTTTTTTTTGATTTAATATATAGGTACGACAATTTTTTGAAAGGTAAAAAAATACTGTTTTGTTTTGATTCTGATAAAATTGACTGAAAATTATAAATGTTGAAACTAATTTAGGATCTGTCAAAAAAGCACACGTTTCAGAAATTTTGTATGATTTGTCTAAAATAAATAAAATAAAATACCAAAGTTTAATATTTCTGTTCTATGTATCCTAAATTAATTCCAACAATATTTATAATTTCCAGTCAATTTTAATCAGTCAAGAAAGCACACGTTTCAAGATTTTAGTATGATTTATCTAAAATAAATAAAATTAAATGTCAAAGTTTAATATTTCTGTTCTATGTATCCTAAATTAGTTCCAACAATATTTATAATTTTCAGTCAATTTTATTTTGTGTATTACAAGATTTCTTGTCGAGTTTGTTTATAATTGAGTTTGTTTATAATTTTTGTTTTTTATTTTGACTGGAAATTATAAATATTGTTGGAACTAATTTAGGATACGTAGAATTGAAATATTAAACTTTGAGATATTTAATTTTATTTACTTTAGACAGATCATACACTAAAGCTTTTTGACAGAATGTATGGTAAAATTAAAACACAATACTTATAACCTATATACACTTATTTTACTTAATACATTTATATTGAATTTGATTACTCGCACTACATTGCACTACACTACTCTGATGAACACGAATAAAAAACTGGTGAACATTAAGCAGCCTTGAGTGTGCACCAGTGCAATGTAGTGCGAGTGGCCGAATTCAATATTATTCTTTTGACACATCTTCTGTAAGGTTATTTGGTATGCGCGGCTATTTCCTATAGCGCCACCAACACAAACCCAACTACTAACATCACTATAGCCATCTAGTGTGAAAAATGTTGATTGTACATCCTAGAAATTGAGATAATATTTTTGACATTTCGACTTTGGACTTTTATATATTTATTTATAAAGCACGTAGAGCAAAAATAAGCATACTTTTATTATATATTTTGGGTATGCGCTATTGATTGAGACCATTATCAACTCGATCGGCCCAGGCATTATTGAGTTCCAATAATCTCGGCTCTCTGGGCTCTTCGGGCTCGCGTAAAGATACACGTTCGGTCTTGCGCTGCGCGTGAACTTGGCGCGAGTCACTACCGTGTCTCTTGATAAATAGTTTTTAACATTGTATTAAAATTTAATTGGAATCAAATTACATTTGAGAATCAGAATATTAGCATGACTGAACAGAATATTAACATGACTGAAGAAAATATACCAAAAACAAATACAAACATACAAAGTGAAGTAAAATGTGATACAAACGAATTATGTGATTTGTCGATAGATGTAAGTAATTTATAGATTTAACATATACAAGTACATATATACATACAGTTTTTAAAATTAATTGATTACTTAATTTTTGTTTTAAGGAAAATGAAGTTATACATACAAGAAATATAGGCACACAAACATATCCAAGTATGCATGATACCAATAATTTAAAACGCAATTTTAAAAAGCATCAACAAATGTTGACAAAACGACTAAAAAGACGTGAAGATAAAATAAAGCAATTAGAAAACGATAAGAAATATAAAAAACAAGGTAATAATATAGTATTATTAGAAGAGGCTATGCATAAGTTTATACCGGATAACAGAAAAGAAATCTTTTGGAATAAATTGCAATATAGTGCTTTATCTTTAATGAGACCAACTTATAGTAATAATATAAAACAATTTGCGATGACATTGTATTTTTATAGTCCAAAAGCGTATGAATTTGTTAGAGAAAAATCAAGAAACACGGTAGTGTCTCGCGCCAAGTTCACGCGCAGCGCGCAACGCAAGCGCAAGACCGACCGTGTCTCTTTACGCGAGACGGAAAGTTCAGATGAGCCGAGATTATCGGATCTCAATAACGGCTGGGCCGATTGAGTTGGCAATAGGTTCAATCGAAAGCGCATACCTAAAATATATAACGAAAGTTTGCTTGTTTTTGCTCTGTGTGCTTTATATAAATAAAATATATGCATTCAAAGTCGAGAAATCTAAAAAATCATCTCGCTAGGATGTATGTCGCGCTAGGATGTATGTCGCTCATGTCTTATTGGTCAGCGTCGTCAGCATTTCTTTTTCTATCTAAAAGACGTCTTTCCTTTTCTAACATTTCTAACATGGCGGCGCTCAGACCTGTCAGCTCGCAGCTTTGATGATATATTAATTACATTGATATAATTAATATCGGTCGTAAAATGTATATATAACGTATTGTGGAGACGAATAAAGATAATGTATATCAAAATAATAGTATTCTTCTTGAAAAAAATTTTTTTCGATCTTAAAGTGCAGAAGTGTAGCAAGACATGTTGACAACACTCAGTATTCTGTGGTTAGTGGACAGACAGAACAGAATGAAATTGGAAATGATAAATATTGTTAGAACTAATTTAGTATACATAGAATAGAAATATTAAATTTTGATATTTAATTTTATTTATTTTAGACAAATCATACACTAAAGTCTCGAATCATGTGCTTTTTTGACAGAAAGTATGATAAAATTAAAATTTATACAATCATATCATTTATCACTATGCCTTATGTGACAATTGTTTAGAGACTTTAGTGTATGATTTGTCTAAAATAAATAAAATTAAATAGCTCAAAGTTTAATATTTCTGTTCTATGTATACTAAATTAGTTCTAACAATATTTATAATTTCCAGTCAATTTTATTACAATCAAAACAAAACAGTGTTTTACCTTTCAAAAAAATTGTTGTATATATTAAATAAAAAAAACTGTCGTATCTATATTATTAAAAAAAAAGAAATAATATGTATCAAAAAATTACCTTTTTTAAAAAAAGGTAAAAAAAAAGGCGCCAAGTACACGTTCTTGTCACAACTAAAACAAAACAGTATTGTTTTACTTTTCAAAAAAATTGTCGTATATATTAAACCTTTCAAAAAAACCTGTCGTATATATTAAAATTTTCAAAAAAAGCTATCCTATAGACTTCTTACAAAAAAATATGATATCAGGAAATGGCACCAAGTGGGACTAAAAAACTATGAAAAACTTGTACACTATTCTATAAAACTCTTGTACATAAAGCTGTCGTATATTAACTTTACCTCACGTTGTAACATTGCGAAAATGGTTGTCTAGTCATAATTGTGATCCAGGTTTTTTGCAAAACGTATTGTTATATTTACAAAAAGTTGTAAAAGAGGAAAAAAATAGCTATTTGCGAAACGTTGGATTAATTATGGATGCTATGGCAATACAATCTCAATTAATTTTTTATGAAGGTAGAGATAAGATTTGTGGTAAAATTGACTATGGCGGTATTTTAAAAGAAGATAAAGATGCATTTGCGAAAGAAGCGTTAGTTTTTCAAATTGTGTCTTATAGCCAAAAGTTTAAATTACCAATTGCATACTTTCTAATCAATGGAATAAGTGCTAAAATGCAAAGTACCTTGTTACTAGAAGCAATTAAACAAATGTACAATATCGGAATCATAATTTGATCAATAACATGTAATGGCACAGAAACTAATTTTGCCACCATGCGAATGTTAGGATGTAATTTTACATTTCATAAAGACGACACAATGAAAACATATTTTTTTCATCCGAATCAACAGAATATAAAAATATATTTTATTGCTGATCCAGCTCATATGATAAAATTATGTCGAAATACTTTCATGGAAAAAAATAATATTACTTCATTAATGGGTAAAATTTCTCATACTTTTATACGAAATTTACATGCTGTGCAAGAAGAAATTGATTTAAAATTGTCAAATAAATTATCAAATATGCATATGCAGTATTTTAAAAGAAAGATGAATGTTCGTCTGGCAGTCCAAATAATTAGCAGTAGTGTTGTAGATGCTATCAATTATTTAAAATCTCAAAATCATAACAATTTTATTGGAAGTGAAGCAACAATTGAATTTATTGAAATATTTGATCATTTGTTTGATATGATGAACATTGCGAAATTCTTATGGCAAAATTCTTATGGAAAACATTATAAATCGCCTATGTTTCCAAATAATTTAGCATATTTTAAAGAAGTATATTCTCGTTATCGACAGTATATTCGAAATTTAAAAGTTGACAATATTGATATTTTACAACACCAAAGAAAAACATTTACTTTAGGATTTATTATTAATACTTTTAGTTTTTATAACTTAGCATTGGATCTATTCACAGAAAATCTTCAAAAGTACTTTCTTACTTATAAATGCTCTCAAGATCATTTAGAATTGACATTTTCCTGTATTCGAAGTCGGGGTGGATGGAACAATAATCCAAACTGTTTACAGTTTAAATGGGCACTTCGTCAACTTCTTTTTAAAAATAGCGTCAAACCTAGTAGTAAGGCTAATTGTTCAACTGAAGAATTTTTTGAATCAATACCAGTGTTATACTGTCGAAAACGTGAACAGTCTGTTATAACAGATGACAAGAGAATAAAAAGTATTGCCGAAGATGTAACAAATTTAGAGAAATTATCTGACTTAATAGATAGTCACAATGTTAACTTTCTTAAACAAAACATATTATATTATATAACAGGTTGTATTATTCATAGATTATTGTTACGAATTGAGTGTGAATATTGTCATCAATTTTTATTAAAAGAAACAAATGATAATATTATTGATCACTGTTATGCAAAAGATGACAAAGAACTAAATAAATATTCTTCCTTTACTACTTTTGTGAATCGAGGAAAACTTTGCTTTTCATCTAATGTTGCATTTAAAATAGTATTGACTGCAGAAGTAGCTTTCTTAAGCGAAATTAATTCTGGAAATATAGACATACCACTTTTCAAAAGAAATATGATAGCTACTGTAATTGATAAATTTGGTCACACAGTTGTTTCCAAAGCAAAGCACCCTGTGCTTGATAATACCGGTATAGAAGATTTGCATGAAATACAATTTTTGAAAGCATTAGTATTAGCTTATAGTAAATGCTGTATTCGATCTTATACCAAAAAAAAGACTGAAAATTATATTGTGTGTGTGAAAAACGTATAAATACAAGACAACAATTAGCGAAAACGGTATTATTTTATAATATATAAGTATAAGTTTTGTTAAGTTAAATAGTTTTCGTTGAAAAAATTGAAAAATTATATTTTGTTTATTTTATGTAAAAGATTTTATGTAAAAGACGAGAAGAAAGTTTTATGTATGTGATAATATTATTTTTGTTTTTCATAAATTAAACTACAAAGTATGTTGCGACGTGAACTAGCCTCGGAATCACGCCAGATCCGAGGGAGCACGCCCAATGGAAATCAGTAACTCGCGGTATCGGCAATAAATGCTCGATTTGGTAACTTACGGTATCGGAAACAGATGCTGGATTCGGTAACTCGCGGTACTCCACGCTCGTCGGGAGCAAGGTAACTCGCGAAATCGGCAATAACTGCACGATTCGGTAACTCGCGGTACTCCACGCTCGTCGGGAGCAAGGTAACTCGCGAGATCGGCAATAACTGCACGATTTGGTAACTCGCGGTACTCCACAAAATTCGGGAGCAAGGTAACTCACGCGATATCGGTAACCGGAAATGGGCGCCAGGTGCGAGTAATCGCACCGCGGTATCGGTAACTTTAACAGTTCTCAAAATTGCTCGGCCGCTCCCCGCTCAGTATATGGCAGAGGGGCGCAGTTCTTTTACTTAACGTTAGATATCTAGAGCGAGAGGCTAACGCAAGGATAACTCAATAATTAACAGTTAACAATGATGTATTTCAGTGATTTGGTTTACAAAGGTAAAGATGCTTAAACTATTCGGCCGGAGTCGATACGGCGGAAATAGGTTGATACGATGGTAGGGCCCTTCGCCCTATAAATTCGGTAACGAGAATCGAGTTCGATGCCTACATCAAATCTCGGGAACGCGATTGCGATAATTCGCCGCTGATCCGACTATATACAGCCAACGAAGGACTTATGTTTTGATCATCTGATACGGCCGGTGAAGGCCAAATAAATATACTCTAAACGACGGTAACCTAACGGCCAGAAATGAAATGCCGCGGAACGGCTATTTTTCGCGGATTTTCCCGTTTCTCGCCGAGACGCTAACTTTACGGTAACCGCAATCTCGCGGAGAACGTTCCCGAACCAAAATCCGCCCGCGGACATTCACCCACGGTACTTCCGGTACGGTAGTAATGCGACAGAAAGACGGTAACAATCGGTATTTTCAAAAGAACGGTAACGATAGAACGGTACGGTAACGAAACGAACGACAAACGAAACGGCAACGAGAAGAGACTGTCGGCGCTTAATTCTCGCAAGACGGAGAGACTCTTACGCGGTATCCGGAGCCGGCTGGACATGCGGTAACTGAGCGTAATTGAGCGCTCACGGTATCAAGACTTGGTTAGTTGTGAGATACACAGAATACAGAACAAACTCACGCTACCAGTCATAACCGGACGGAACTCTATGGCTACCCGAGAGGCGGCTTACAATGAGTGGACGTCTTTGGCGTCTTCTGCGTCATCGGGCTGAGTCCTTGGTATCGTCCTCGCGCACTTGCGGCACACCGAACAGTGGCTCTTCTCGGCTCTGCACGTAGGTCCTCTCCAAGTCCGCGTCGCCTTCCTGCGCATCCTGCCGATTTTCCGAAAAGGGGGGCCCCTGAGAACCGCCCACAGTTCATCCAGGGCGCCCCCCTCCGCTCTCTGTGGTTTCCTCAAATCTTTCGGCCGTTAACGTGTCGATGCGTCGATGTTCCCGGAAGAGACTGGTTAGGCTGGCCGGGCCATACTCCGGTCCTTCCGGGTGCAGCATCTTCGGGGTCCCCGGAGCCGTCTGCAGCCGGGCGAGGTCCGCTGCTGCGTGTTTCTGCGTTTCTTAGACTCTGTGGCTGAAACCAAAGCGGAGTTAGATAGGGCTTGGATGGCGGAGGCGACGGGATCGCGGTACCTGACCTTATGCTGTGGGGTCACTGACGCGTGACACCCGTCGATGATCTCCCGGCGTCCGGTCTTCCTGGCGATGCTGCATCTTCGCCCTGAGGCACAAAACACGCAACGCCGCCCGCACGGGGTCTCGCCTTACAATTTAAAAACGATATTAATGACAATAAACGGGAATGACAATACAAACAACGCGCAAAGATTGTGGAGTCTCGCGGGCTGCTCTCTCCACGCGAGGAACAACACGAGGACTCTTTGCTCCCTCGGCCGGGCTATCGCCCTTGTGACGGCACTCGAAAAGCGTCACGTCACAATGTATTATATGTATTATTAAAATATTAATGTAATAAGTTTGTTTTCATTTGCAGTTCATCAAAATCAACGTCCAGCATGGACAATGTACATCATTTGTTTACCATCATTTTAAGTGTTTAATCACACACGTGCTACAATTAATAGCTATAATATAAATTCTGCTTAAGAAATATAAAAAATTCTAATAAAACAATGTATATGATATATATTAACAAATAATTATTAACTATATTTTTATAAACTTTCCTTTTTTTATTATTATAATAATATTAGTAAAATTAATATATAATTCGGTTTTTATAATTATATAAATATACAGTATGTCATATCATATATATGTATGTAATATCATAATTATTACTAAATTTTTTTAGAAATAAATTTTTAATAAAATATAAAGAAATATAAAATATTAAAAATAATTAACAAAATTAATAATTTTAAGAATTATAAAAGATAAAATTACCACAAATATTTTCTAATTCCAAATAATTATTATTAAGAATTTAATTTTTTTTATTATTTACTTGTTACAATTTTTTCACTTATGTATTTAACATTTTTCAATCCATATAAAACATGATAGAGGTGATGTTTTTAGCTATGATATTATAATAACGTTAACCAATCAGCGAATCGCTGACAAGGAAGACTAGCCTCACGTAATCTATCTGTCTTTTTCGACCAATGGAGACATCCCCACTCCTGAAAGGCTCGCTCCAGTATGTTATAGAACTCAATGGAGAAGAACCCAACATTTATCAGATAGCGCCGCTCCTAACGCTCGGCGGCGCTGGCCCAAGCGGCTGCCGCGCGCGCGGTGAAGAGAGGAAAGGAGGCGTATACCACGAGAATCGGCTGAAAAAATGAAATAATTCCGAGGCCTGCAGTAGACTATACTTCGTACCGATTGTATTGATTTCCTTTTATGAAACACTCGGTCACAGGAATGTCTTAACACACGAACTTGCACAACTTGTCAAGGCATATCGAGTTAAGGCACTATAAACGTGAGTATTCTCACGTCGGCGCCATTTTCGCTCCATTTTCCTCCACTCCTTGCTCTCTCGTCCTTTTAGCTTCTTAGCTCGCCCTCGCTGAGCTAAGAAGTTTATGGTGATTAGGCGAGAGGGCTAGGAGTGGGGGAATGGAGTGAAAATGGCGTAGACGTGAGAATACCTACATCTTTAGTGCTCTAATCGAGTCGGCGTGTTCCGACTCTACATATTTTTACATCATGACTGTGGTTATGAACACAGCGGCAACGCTGTTTTCGCTGTTTCAAAGCAACTGGAGCAATTGACAAGTAAAGGTTAATATATATTATGGGCGTAACGCCCAAAGGATGTGTTCGACTTGGTTAAAGATTATGAAGACCAATTTCGTTAGAAAATATAATTTATTTTCCTTGTCAGAGAAATGAGTATATACACGTGTAGTATTCTGTTTGAATTGATTGATTGCGCCAGAGGCGCTTTCTCGGTATGTGTGTAAGACCAAGAAGTTAAAAGAAAAATTGACGGGCGCGGTAAGAAATTACCGGCCGCGTCTTTGTATATTGAACGGGTCCTAAAAAGGACGGTTCTATTGAATTGGCCCGTTGTAGCCCCTTTCCCAATGTTGGAGGAACTCCGTTTGGAAAATGGTCTTCCGTCTGGCAGCTGCTCTCCGAGCAAGCTCTAGGCGGCGAAGTCTGGATGGCCACGGAACGAGTTTCCGGTGTGCCTGTAGCTGCAACCGTCTCGGCTCTCGGCGTAACAGAATGCTCTGTGTACCGAGGAGAGAGAGGTCTCCGAATTCGGATGTCACCAGCAACGAGAGTGTCCCTTGGTGGCCGAGTCAACCGGACGCAGAACTCTAGGGGAATTAGCTTCCACGCTAGAGTCTGAGGAGGTGACGGCGGTACTGATAAGTCAGCGGGCCGCTTGGTTGAAGTGTGCGGCCAATGCTGGGACTCTGTTTTTCTTTTACGTGCCTTGCGAGGCAACGTGAGAAAAACGTCGAGACAAATTTGCCTCTGGTTATGCTCTGCTAAAACAGAGTAAGACTCAAGTCAAGGGCCCTGTAGAGAGCTCGCCTTGAAGCGAGTGAGTGAAGAAAAATCTGCGGGGAAGCTCTTTTATACAGCTTCGATCGATGCTTGATCGCGAGAAAGCTTTTCACCGCCTGCGCAACTTGGCGGTGTATCCGCAAGCTCGTAACTCGGCAGAAGCCCTGCGGCGCGTAGCGGCGCCGCGGCGTATTATACCGCGTCAGTGTAGCGGTGTGGCGGTGAGCCGCCACATATATAATATTTGTATTTATATCAATATTTATTCATATTAAAAATTGTTATTTTTTATTTTTAAAAAAGAAGCCAACATACCTCCATGCAAAAATCTGATGTTCTTAAAAATACTGTTGTTTGTTTCTTAAAAATACTGTTGTTACTGTCATTTTGATAAAAATGTTATATATGATATAGTGATGGGTGTAACCTGTTGTTTTTACAAAACGTCAACGAAGTGTTTGCTATAAAATAAAAACTGTTTGAAAAAAACTGTTTTAAAAACATTTTTTTAAAATTGCTTTATTCTTTATTCTTTCTAATTATGATTTTCATAATAACCCTAACAGCACATAAAGATACTGAGAACAATCTGAGAATATCGCAAAAGTATAATTGTAATATTCTCAGAGCATTCTCAAATATACTGCGATGTATGTAGTACGTTCTAGGAATCATCGTATGTCCGCGGTACCATCTTCCATAGAATTTTGCAGGAAGGTCTATAGTTTAAAGACAGTATCAAGATAGGATAAAAATGGGAATGGTGCAATAGATCACATATACATGCACACATTTACACAGCCAAGTGCTGAAACGCGCGCGCGTTTATATATTGTATAGGATAATTTAGATTAGGTTAATTAATCAGTCAATTTCTTATTAATTGATATTTTTATTTCAAAATTACGACTGTAAGCGTAAAAATATTTACATAAAACTTACAATATAAAATAAAGTTCTAGAAGCCTAAGCTAGAAAACTTCAAAGGAACGATACTGCGAACTGAAACAGTTTTATGTTAAATCATCTTTTTAAGACATTGTTTAAAAAATAATTAAGAAAATGTATTGTATATTTAACCAAGAACCAAAGAGGTAAGAGGCAATTATAATGCAAGTTTACGAACATAACCTTAAAATATTTTAAGCAAAATAATTTAACAAGTACATAAAAAATAATAAAAATATTACAAAAATCATATACAAACACTATCTAGCTCTTACACTTTATTCACTATTTTGTGAAATAAAACTTAAAGGAAAAAAGGATTACCTTCGATATCAGTAAAACCTCGGATACGTGGTGTTGCGTGGTGTCACTTGATGCCGGGCAAGCGGGGAAAGGAATTACATATGTAAATGGCACAGGTTAGTGCTGGTCTCGTCAAACCTGAGATTATACGCGCGCGATAGAAGTGCGTACGTATCACTTTCGTACGTTTGAGTCAAACCTGAGATTATACGTGTGCGAAAGAAAACCGAATAATACTGCAAAAGATATTATAGGATTGATGTCAGTATTTAACGGATAATCACAGTAGAATGAGTATGAAAATGGGATGATACGCAAAATATCGTGTGCTGTTAGGGAATGTAATGTAAAAATATCTATTATATTATATGTAAACCTATAAGTATATAGGAATAATTTGAAAAAATAAAATAAATACAATATGTAAATACATAGTAGACTAGTAGAGTTTTATTGCACTAAACATGTACAAAAATATGATATTTTTCCAGTATTTTTAACTTTTAAACTCAAAACTACTTAACTTAAATTTAAACTTAAACTTAAACATTAGTTAAATACGTAAATACTACTTAAATTTAAAATGATTTTTCAGTCCACAAAAAACTAAAAATTAAAAATAAAAATAAACTAAAATATCACAAATAGAAAATATATATATAAAAAAAAAAAGATATCTTAATAAGAAAGTATATGATAAGAAAATATGAAAATATAAAAAAACCTTTATATTATTTTTATAAAATTTAAACTATATTGCTATTTAGAAACATAATCATTTCAATTTTTTTTATGCCAGTCGTGTTCTTCTATTATTAATTAAGTTTCCTGTTTTTGAAAATAATTTCTCACATGGCACGGACGTTGCCACTATATTACATTTTGTCTTAAATAATTCGGCTGAGTTAGGATAAACGTGTTGGTGTTTTTTCCACCACTCCAGTGGGCAGTTACATTTACCACTCTCATTTAGACGAGGCAAAATATCACCTTTAAAATAAAAATCAATTTCTTTAATTGCTCTCGATAATGCGATGGTTTGTAGACGTTTATCTGCCATAAGTTCGTTAAAAATACCTCAAGCATTTACATTCTCCAATGGAGGTGCGGATTGTAAAGCTGTTGATGGCTCTTGAAAATTTTGTAACTGATTGTGGCTGGCTCTATTCTTTATTTCTATTATTTCCACAATTAAGCTTCGAAGTTTTTTTTTGGCATTCTCCAAAGTTGATTGATCTTCGAATACGTGGTCCTTATACCTCGGATCCAATAATGTGCACAAGGCAAACGTACTGTTACTCTCAATATGTTTAAACTTATCTTCAAGCCCTCTTTTCAGAGATGTAATAACAATTTTGGCTGCTTTCGAATACTCCTGTTTTTTTTCCAGCCTCTCACAAGTATCTTTCAAACATCTTGTAATTACAATGACGGAACTCCCAGTCATATATTTCTGACCACTTACAGATTTAGTCATTTCCTCAAATGGGCTCAATATTTCGCAAAGTTACCTACATGTTTGCCATTCTTCACTTGTTATTACTGGCAAATCTTTGTCTATTAAAGTTATAGTAGCCCTGATAGCTTCTTCTAACTCAACAAATCTGTGTAGCATGTAAAAAGTTGAGTTCCATCGGGTGGCTACGTCTTGTATAAGACGTTTCGGTTGCGAAGTGCCAGATGATACCTGATATTTTAAAAGTTTTTCATTAGCTAGAGAGCTTCTTTTGAAGTGACTTACTATTTTTTTTATTTTTTTTAGAATGGGTTGTAATTCCTGAAGAGACTTCTGCACAATTAAATTTAATGTATGTGCATAACAGCCATAGTGTTTCCATTTTAAAATATTCTCAATGGCGTTAGTAATATTTCTAGCGTTGTCAGAAACAGCGAAATTTACCTTAAATAAAAAAAATTTATTAATAGTACTTATACATAAATCAGCTAATAATAAATTAATAGATACAATTTATTAAAATTTACCTTATCTTGCAAGTTTCACTCCGTTATTACATTTCTGATTTCTGTTGCCAAATTATTAGCTGTATGGCTTCCAGTGATATTAGAACACTTTAATAAAATTGATTTAAAATCGAATTGCTTTGTAATATAGTGACCAGTAATTGCTATATAACTTTCAGTAATGGAGGAGGTCCAACAGTCTGTTGTAATGCATACATTTTCTGCTTCTTGAAGTACAGTATTTTTTGTTGATTTAAAACATTTATGGTACAAGGCCGGTATCATGACGGAAGAAATGGTTTTTCTTTCAGGTAACTCGTATCCGAAAATCTACTTCATTAATTTGGAAAAACCGGCATCTTCGACAATGCTAAATGGTTGAAAGTCTTTTTATGAATAGGTCAAGCAGATCTCGATCTATCAGTTTTCTTTGATCTGGTGACATTTTTTTTGCAATGTACGAACTCAGTAATCTTTGGTGTTTAACTGGCGGTTGTGTAGTAGAAGAAGTATTAATATTAAGACTTGAAGTTGAAGGAGTGCACTGAGAAAAAAATATACTATAAAAAAGGAAAATTTTCTTCATTTTAGTAAACGATTAGTTTGCATACAACTAAGACTCATTTTTCTTAAGTTAAACAATTTTATTTACTTATTTGAAGAAAATATTTTTTAGTAGAAGCAAATTAGAGTCATTAATATTAAAAATAATTTTTTATAATATAAAAAATATATTTATATATAAAGAAAATGATTATTTTTGGAAGTAAATTGTTTTCTGTAATATAATAAATATTTATTTATTTAAAAGAATAAATTTGTTTTTAAAGTAAGTGATATATTAATTGTAAAAATTATTTTCGAAAATATAACAAATACTTATTAATATTCAGAAAATATTATACTTTAAGGAATAAATAATCTGTTAATGATAATAATTATTTTTTATAATACAATAAATATTTACTTATAATAAGAAAATAATTATTTTTAAGAAGTAAATTATTTAATATTTGTAATATTTGCTTTTTACAATGCAATAAATATTTTTTTATATGAAAAAAACAATTTTTTATTAAAAAAGTATATTATATATTAATTAGAAAATTACTTTTGACAACATAATAAATATTTATTTATATTAAGAAAATATTATGTTTCAAGAAGCGAATGATCTATTTATGACAACAATTATTTTTTATAATATAATAAAGATTTACTTTTATATATTTGAAGAATTATATTTGCTAATTGATAATTTCCTACAATATATACATTTTACTTATATAGAGAAAATAATTTTTTTTTTAAATTATTTATTTATTTATTGTAAAAGAATTATCTTCTGTAAATACAATATTGACTAAAATGTAATTATTTTTTTTATTGTGGTATATTTTATATTATTGTATTTTTTATTTAATAATCTGCATAAAAAAATAGATGTATAAAAATATATGAAAAACACTTTTATTTCACATTAATATTTCATAATTCCACTTTTATTGACATTTTTATATTGATATTTTGATATTTTTACGGACACTGACATATTTTTAAGACATTAATTCATGGAAATTTTCACAAAAAATATAATTTTCATTAGTTATAAAATAAACTTTGTAATCTACTAAATTTTTCTGTTCAATACAAGTTAATTGATTAGTTTCAACTACTTTGTAAGCACTTTTATGACTATTAAAATTTAAAATAGAAAGTTTTGTAAATAAAAAGAATGTTTCTTTGCTTTCATTAAAAATAATATGTCGAATCTTTCCAAATGAACGTTCATGAATATCCGTACATATAATATTGTTTATCTCGTAACGTGTTCCGTCTATTATAATCCAAGATACACAGTCTAAGTTATCATAATTTATTTCGGAATGTAAAAAATCTTTTATATCAAGATAGTTGGACATCTCAGAAAATTTGAATTTTTTACCATGTTGAAAGCGATCTGAAAATCCATCACCGCAAACAAATCGATGACAGAGCTTTAATTGATGTCTGAGAGCAAGCGTATAGGAAGGATTATTCCGCGAAGTGGTAACTTTAGCGTAACTTTTCAATTGTTTATGCTTTGCCTCAAAACGAATAGATGATAGAAGATTTAGTGGCCCGTATTTTTTCATAATTTTACTATAATGTAATAAATTATGATGTTTAGGTTTAAATGCAACATTAAATAACTTTTTGTGCAAAGATAAATAATTAAATACAAGCTGATCAAATATATCAATACATTTAGGTGTCAGAAAATGTGAACACGAGATATTCATTATTTTTTTTAAAAATAAATACAGTTGCCAAGTTAAGTTTTCTCTGGTACAAAATCACTGATTATTAATGACAAATTGTTAATTAAATAATACATCTCAGATGCTGTTATGATTATTTTTCCGTTTTTAATCGATTCTGAGGTAAGTGGCAGTGGAATGTTGTCGTTATATGAACTAGTACAATTTAGTAATCTCTCATTAAAAACCTCTAAAGTAAAAAATTGCTCAATGTTAATAAAATTATTTAAAATTTGACTTATATCATACCTACAAATTCCCTCTAGTAAATCATGCATTGGATCTATGGATGAATTATTTAATACGTGAAAATTTGGTATTTTATTAAAAATACATTCCTCCTGTATTCCAAATGTTGAATTAACAACACAATTGAGATAATTATTTTGTGTTCTAATATATTTTTTTTCTTCATAAATAAGTTTTTGTGCATCTTTTTTAGTAGCTGTACATATACGACAATAATATTGGCTATTAAATCCTTTTGAAAAGCCAAGAATCGTATTTAAGCCTAAATTATCCCCAACAATAAACATCAAACGAAAAAATATTTTTTGCTCCTTATTGTTAACATTTATAGTTATTCCATTATTGCTGAAATCTATTAATTGATTAACAACGTGTAAGAAGATTTTATTTCCTAATTTCTTGTGATCTTGATAATTATGCAATTGCATAAATAAAATGTTGTTTAAACTGCTCGAATATTGAGGAGGTAAACTGAGTAAAGTTAAATAAATGACGCCTAATTTATGAATTGATTTTCGCGATCGTAACGGATTATTAATTTCTACGTCATCAAAAAATAATGCTATTGGCAACGTAAATTGATTTTGATTTACTTCTCCAGAAGTCCACATTTGACCATGAAAAATTGAAGTTAATAACGTAGAGTATTATTTTTACATTTATTCATATATTCCAAAATATTAGTATAAATATTAGGCAATTCCAAGAATTTTTGCAAAACAAGTTTCATAGAAATTATACTAATTTTTTTATAATTTATGACTAATTGTTTTCTTAATCCTTTTCTTTTTGGAGCTAAAAAACAGTGAATTTTTATTTGTGATGGTTTTATTAAACAATTAATTTCAGTTAAATATTTGAAAGTATAATATTCACTTTCAAATTTTTTTAAATTATTTTTTATAATACTTAAATCATTATATATGTTACTCGTATTGCCATATTTTTCTTGCAACATTTCAAAACTTTCTGACAAATAGGTAGAAAAAATATTGTTAATTTTATGAACATTCTTCCTATTAAAATTTTGAAAACAATATAAACTTGTAATTAAACGCAATGTAACATTTAACATTTTATGACTGAAATCTTGAAGAAAGTCATTTTCTTTGTTATTTTCTTTGTTATTGAATGTAGATTTTAAATTTGAATTGGAAATTAAATTAAAATCATGGAAATTTTTTTCGTTATTTATCGATTTGTTTAACGATATAGATTTGTTATCATACTTTTTTTGTTCTTTACTTGACTGTGTATCATGAACTGTACATATATGTCGAAAGAGAGAATAAACAGTGCTATATGAATTTGTACAATTCAAAAAATTACATATAACCTCTGAATATAATTGCTCATTATGTTTAAGCTTAATATGACATTTGAAATGTTTAAAAACTAAAAATGACTCATTACAAAACATACAATTAAACATTTTATATATAAAACTTTGCGATTATATACTGATAATAATACTGTAAACTTATAGTTTATAATAAATTTTTTGAATTGTATACAACAAAAGCAAACAAAAAGCACTAAAAATGCATATAACTTACTATTATAATAAAATATAAAATTAAAAAAAAATAAATTGTTAGAATTAGAAACAAATAAAATAATAATACTTCTTATAAAATAAAACTCTTAAAAATCTAATAAAACCTATTTCTCATTTTTATGAGCAAAAAGCAAAACTCAATTTTAATTTTACTCATATAAAAGCATAAGTTGCTCCAATTATTTATTGTCTACTTGCATGTTTTGATCTGTATTTGCCGTAAGCTTCTTTAATATATGTTCCGTATTTGAGAATGAAGTATCCCATTGTGTGTGAAATTTATATAATCCTTTTTGAATCAGCATCCATAAATGTTTGCTAGCATCTGGGTAGTTGATTTGCAAGACGTGGAAAGCTTTAAAGCAAATATCTAAAGCTTGTAATGTAGATTTCGTAGAATATAAAATCTCATCTATACTAACATATGATTGCGATATGTTTTCAAGTTGACCAACAACTATTATGTAAGGTTGTACACATGTTCGCATTTCTTTTGCTTTATTATTGCTTTCTTGACGAATTCTCGTAATATCGCCGCAAGTCTACAACAAAAAATATTTATATAACCAATATTTATCAATATCCTAATGATGTAAATAAAAATTACGCATCAATGTACTTACAGTTACACATTTTATCATGCTATCTCTTGATGACACAATTGATGCTTTACTATATTGTTTAGTTTTGCTACTGTGTTGTTTGAGTCTTTGCTTTGGAGGTATCATATAAGAAATAAGTTGTATAGCAATCGTTACTTTGGAATCTAAAAAACCCAAAATTATACTTATAACTAAGTACATTATTATTATTATATTACGCGTACGACAAAAAAAATTAATTTTTTACCTTCAGATATGTCTAAATTTAATTTTTCCATTAATTCCACAAAATTATCATTTTTACCAATAACTGAAGTATTTTGTGTAATTGTTTTGAAAAACTCGTTCCATTTTTCTATTGTTAAAACGAGATCTGATAACTGCATTTTATTAAAATCATAATGGATAAACTCATATCCATTTGGATGTTTAAAAAGTGGCCATTCCTCAAATATCTTGTTTAATTTCTTATCAGATGATTTTATTAATATTCCATATCGATATTCAAATGTTATAGACCATTTTTGTAAAACAATCTCCCAAGGTGTTTGATTATTTTTTAACCAGTCCAAGCTTTCTTTAACATCTTCATTAGAAACAACTAATAAAAACATTATTATTAATAATAATTACAAAAAATTTATTTACAAAATTTTATTTATTAAATTACCATCATTATCAGAGGAATTATCTATATCATCATTTATGGCTTCATGTTTAATTTTTTTTTGTAATTTGGATATGGCATATCTTCTGTTGCGCCAACAAGACCATAGTTTACCTCTTGCAGCTATTGACTTTTTATCTTTAGTGTCAACTTTTCTTTTTCCTTCTATAAAATAAGTGCCTTTAGCTTCTGAAGGAAATGTTTTGGTAATTCGTTTTGATATTTCTTCAGCTATTTTATTTGACATACTGCAAAATTTATACATACAAAATTATAAAAAAACAATAAATGATATAAATGATATAAATAAAATAATATTTATAATAATAATTTTGAAGTGTACATAATGTTATTGTCTTCCATGTATCCAACGATTATGTTACACAACTTGTTCCTCATAGAGCCATTAAGTTCCTTAGATTTAGAAACTTGTAAAATTATTCTACCAGTTTGTGATTTTTCTAATAAATCATTAATACTAGGCATTGTGTCTAACATAAATTGATCTTTAGAACAAAAAGCATTTTGTCTATATAATGTATTTTCTTCATTAATTACAGAATTATTTGTCTCTTGCATTGTATTCTGTAACTTCTGTTCATTAGAATTGTTGACATTTTTATTATTTTCTACGTTCTAAAAACATTAATAAATTTATTATGTTTTATAAGTGTATATTTTTTAAAAACGTTAAAATTTAACTCTGTTGTTTTGTTAACATTTATTATATACAATTATGTTTTAAGTAAAATAACTTTTTCAACATGCTATATATATGTAAAATGTGTGAAAATGATCTTTTTTATTATTGTAATCGTATACTCAAAAATACGAGTGCTAGAAAATTTTTAAACTAAAAAAATTTGCCTTTAATATTGGAAGATTGGAAACAGTTTTATTTTTGAATATTTCTTTTTCTTCTCTTTTTTTATATTGTATAAATCCAATATTAACCTATATAAAACAAATAATAATTATAAATTAAAAAATACAGTAAAAAAATAAAATTAAAAAATATGTTAACATTAGAAAAATTTTATATCGATAAATAAAATTATAAAATACACAAAAATTTTAAATATTTTTATAGCACAAAAATAAATAAACTTTGTCAAATAAACTAAAACAAATCAACAGAGCTAATAAAATATTATCAATATTTAACATTGAAAATTTACATCGATTTCTATAGATGTATTTGCTGCTATTTCATTTTTGAAAAAGTTAGCTTTCCAATAAGACATAAACTTTATGCGTGGACCTATTTCTGGGATTAATTCAGCAATTAATTTTGCATCTAATTGGCCCATAAGTTCCATTGTGATTCCGTTTTCTTTAATAAAAATAAAAAAAATTTATATTGATGTATTAGTCGATTAAAAAACAAAATTTTTTAGAATATTTAAAATAATGCAGTATTACATAAAGTAATATTTATAATATGTTCCTATATAATTAAAATTGATCGTATACAGACGGGGATATGAATGCTTTTATACAAGAATTATCATTTTACTTACTGCGAAAAACATCAGCGTAAACACCTATGCCCAAATTTATCAAAACATCTGTCACTTCCATTTTTAGCTAATTGTAAGAAGTATTGGTTAAATAGATATGTTGAATAGATACGTTCTCTCTTTCGTGAATAATTTTAATATGACTTCAACAAAAAACAGAAGGTTCTAGCAAACACGACTTACGATCTACGATCTGCGAGACAAGAGACAAGAAAACAATTGAGAGTCGGCGTAGTAATATGTGAGCTAGCGATGCTAGGCCAATCAGAAAATCGCGTGATGCGTAAAACGTATGCGCATCATAGATCGTTTCTTATATATGCTATATATTAGCTGCGTTAGTAGCAATCGAACATGATTGGCTCTTACTTTTAGAACCAACAAATCAACAATCGAGATTCAACGGAAAATCTACAACTGTTGAGTCTGCTGAACGCGGTCATTATTACACTACTAACCGGAGACTCCTTATGCATAAGACGTTCCCATTTCTTACGAAATGTACGAAATGGTACATAAAGATTATATTTTTTATTTATTTTAATACAAGAAAAGATTTATATTATTAAAAAAAATGCGTTTTAAAATTTAGAAAATTTAATCATTACAAATCAAATATTATTTTTGTCTTTAACAAATATATGAACTTTATTAAAGTATATATTTTCTAAAATGCAATAAATTATAATACATATACATTTTTGTTTTTTAAGTAATTATTTATTATTTTGCAGTCTTAAGAGACATAAATTTTAGTAAATATTTATTAAATTCTTATTTTTTAAAAATTCAAACTTTCTGATATTAAATTTTATAAACTTCTTTACTATATTTTAATAAATCTTAAACTTCAATTACATAAATTTAACTTCTATTGTAATAAGTATGTCAACAAAAAACGATTTCCTAATTTTTATATCGTTGTTTGCTATAATTAAAAAAAATGTTCTACATTGAAATATATTATTTACTGAAATTCATAATTTTTATTGTAGATTTTAGTAGTAAATAGATTTATTGAAAATAAGGAAATTTTTTTCTCAGTGTGGGATCGTCTACAACTTCTTCGCTATTATTATTGTTTTCAATAGATTTCCCATTTTTTTTTGCTCTCGTGCGTTTCTAGAAACTAAATCTGTGCCTGCGTTCCCATTTCGTCTCACTCAGTGCAGTATCCAGTGGCCGCCATTTTGCTGGATACTGCACTGGAGAAGCGTTCCCAAATTACTGGACTGGCTAGTGACAATCGTACCTCGTTCAGAATAATCACAACACGTTAATAAAACATCAACAACACATTAATAAAAAAAATCAATGTGTACTGAAAAAATAAAATTATGTACAATAATTATATACAATAAACATTATATACAATAATTTATTGTTTTTAAATGTGAAGTTATACAAACAAATAATCGGTATAATCGTCGTTATAATATTTAATAAAAATAACGCTAACACTTATTAATACATTGCTAATTGAAATATTTACTTATCAATATAATAATCTTTACTGGCAATAATTGCTTCAACACTATTTACATATTAACTAACAATTTTATTTAGGTTATGAGCTAATACGTGTGCGAAACTGTCACTAGCCACTAGCCATCCAGTAATTTGGGAACGCTTCTCCAATGCAGTATCCAGCAAAATGGCGGCCACTGGATACTGCACTGAGTGAGACGAAATGGGAACGCAGCCTGTGTATGCGACAATATGCTTTCTTTGTAAATGACCTTTTAAGTTTGTTATTGTCGACTTATACGATATGAATTGCTTACATATGTTGCACATGGCTTTATCACTATCAGTTTTAGTGAAGTAATTCCAAATTTCACTTCTACTGTTCACCATTATAAATAACACTGACTAATATAAAACAATTTTTTTAATAGGTCAATGAACTTTCTGTCAAAAAATGAGTTTACAACTAGACTAAAGCCCTACTCACTAGCAGTGATTAAGATTATGCGTACACGAGTGACGAAAACACGACAAAGACAACGCGATAACCAATCAACTTTTTTATAAGCAAAAAATTGACTGGCGCGTCGCGTCTTGCCGCGCGACAAGCGTTAACGAGTCCTGTGTGCCACAGGCCTACGTCTAAGATTCAACTGTTTTTGTTTGTTCGAAAAAAACAGTTCATTCGTTTTTTGTTAAAAAACAGTTTTGTCAAACAGTTTGGCGTTTTTATACCCACCACTAATATGATATAACGTCATTTTGGTAAAATTGTCGTTCGTAATATGAAATAAAACCAAACCATCTTCTACAATGACTTGTCATTAGAGAAGGACTACATGAAATAAGACAACAAACCAAGATTCCAAGGAGAGACTTTATGTAGGGAGAGAAAAGGAAAAAGGAAATATTAAGAGAGGAGAGCTTATTGTAGGGGAATACTATACTAACAAGGGAATCATCATAAGTGTCCCTCTCCGATTTGATTCTCGATGAAATATGTTGTAAAATATACAATTTTAGGTGACACGTATTTTTTTTATACGTACCCAATCAAAGGTTTAGGGGTTGATACACCCCTCTAAAAAAAAAACGGATTTTTTCTTTCTATGTAAATATCATGAAAACAAGAAGAGTTATAAAAAAATGTTTCCAATAAAAGTTTTATGCTACATTATGGCCTTTATAACCGCGTAGCTAGATTTTTAAAAAATGGTTTATTTTTTAATTTATCCCCACCTCTTGTTATTATTTTTGCGAATTTCAAAATTTTTATAATGAGAAAAATTGTAGTATTTTTTAATCTAACTTACACTATGTCCGTTTATTTTTTGCATACATACACATCTTTATTTATTTCTATATAAACTCCTACTATCCTCATATTAAGTAATATTTAACTCTTATGTCTTCTTATATAGAATTATTAATTTTCTACTTATATGTGGACCAAAAATGATTTTTTGCATTAAAGAAGTTATAGTCCAAAGTTATAGGATCAAAAATGGTCCACATATAATACTAATATTAATACTATCCTGTTTTACAGGATAGTATTAGTATTAGTATTGTAATTATATATTATCGTGTTTATCTTCACTTCTATCGATTTTTATCTATTTTTTTGTTGTTTTATATTAGATTTTACCATTCTTGTCTATTATTTCTTTGTCCTTTAGGTACGGTTCTCTAACTCAAGCGTCCACTGTGAAATTAGGCAGAAAAAGTGAAGGAGAAGATGTTTATGTTCCTATCTCCAGTATGCTTCCCATGGTTAATCCCAATGATATCGAAATTGACGGATGGGACATTTCGGATATGAATCTTGCAGAAGCTATGATGCGCGCCAAGGTGTTGGATATAAATCTGCAGGTACAATTGCGACCCTATATGATGCACATGCGACCTAGGAAGAGCATATATTATCCCGATTTTATCGCCTCGAATCAGGTAATTATAATTTTGATAAAATATGATTTCCTAAGCATATAACTTGCAAAAATGACTCTAAATAATAAATTATAAAGTCTAAATAATCCGTGAATTTCTACATAGCTCAAACTTTTCAATTTTTTTATATATCATTATTTTTTATTTATTGCCTCTTAAAAATCTAACGTTTTCATATTTTAATTATGTAATCAATAATATAAGGTTAAATTAGATTTATCTTGATGACATAAAACAATAATTATATTAGTTTTCTTACATATAAATAATAATTTTTTATTTTTTAAAGAGCATTTGGATGAACTTAATATTTTGCAAAAATTGCTTTTTACCTTAAAATTTGTTTCATAAATAATTATAAATAATTATAAATAATTATAAATAATTATAATTTTATATAATCTATAATAATATTAAGTTTGTGTTAATGTATTTTAAGAGGCTACAACTTTTTTAATGCAAAGGATTATAAATAAATCAAAATTTTTGTCAAAGACATAATTTAGTATGATTCCATTGTTTTACATGGGGCTTCATTATTTTTTTACAGTTACTCTTTTACAGTTACAGATACAGTTCTCTAACTTAAGCGTTTAAAATTAGTAAATTAGTAAAATTAATAAAATTAGTAAATTTGCATTTTTTACATATAAAAATAATCTTTACATCTGTATTTTGATAATTGTATTTGTAGATTTGATAAGAATCAGAGGTAAATATTCACATAAGGTCAGCACCTTCAAAAGTCAATGATCTTGACATATGTTGTCAAGCACATATCTCCGAGTAACAATTAAAAGATTTTAGCCGTCGCTCGTTGTTTATTAAAAAGTTATTAAAAACACTTATTGAATACTCGGTAGAACATAACACATATATTCGTAATCTGCTCAACGAGCACTTTCATCTCATACCATTTTTGATCCCAAATTCGAGTGGCGTAAAGTGGAGAACATTGTCTATGGACGTTTGGCCGCACTCTTTACGCCATAATTTTTTATTTATTCATGAACATACAAATACACAGTATATCTGAAAAATAACATAATTGATACAATATTAATTCAAACACATGACTATATGTGTAAAAATTATTTTTTCTACGGCGTTACAGTCCTAAACAGAACCTTAGCCTTAGCGAGAATTGACTTCCACTCATCTCTGTCCCTGGATTTTGCCCTCCAGTTACGCACGCCCAGACAGTCGATGTCGTTCATCACCGCGCGCCACCAGCGGAGTCTTGGTCTGCTCCTCGGTCTTCTGTTGTCAATGTGGTTTCAAAGATTCTCTTGCACGGATTGTTTTCTTCCATCCTGCAGATATGTCCTAACCATCTCAATCTGTCAATTTTGATGTGAGAGATGACATCTATGTCATTGTATAGCCGATATAGCTCCGCGTTCTTTTTCCTCCTGTATTCGTTCGCTCCTAATCTGGTTGCACCGAAAACTCTTTTCAGGATGTAAAAATTATTTATTTTATTTATAATACGTTCTTGTAGCATTGATATCGCTTTGGACACGGTTCAACCAATGAACAGATTTTTGAAGATTTGTTTGTGAAATCGCCTTGAGGATCCTTGTCATATTACTTTGATGATTAAAATATTATTGTAACAAATCCCTTTCACATCGGGATTTGAAGTAAAAATAGAAAATATAATAGTTGCAAGAAACCAAATCAGATGAATACGGCAGATAATCAATCACTGCTATTTTTTTATCAAAAACTCATATTTGGCTATGAAACTGTTAGTAAATGAGACACAAATCAACAGAATAAATCTGTTTATTCCAATTATTGTGTAAAATCTTGTGAATCGTAAATTTTGATATACTGAATTCTTTTACCGGCATTATATATTTACGTTTAAATCAACTGACTCTTTTTGGTCGTTTTTGGACGTACCAATTTTTCGTCATCTTCTGCATCTCTTTCCCTGCTCTTTCTAAATGTCGCAAATTATTCTTAAAAAAACTTGTAATATGATATAAGCAATTGTTTCTGTAATCTTATTTCAATATATTATTCAATATACAGGGTGTCCTAAAAGTATGGAAACGGCCGAATATCTCGTCAGGAAAGTATTTTTACTGAAAACAGTAAATGGGAAAATTTTAGGGTTTCAATAGAGCTATCAAATAAGCGAATTCGATTTTGGGCCCGGGCCCCATGTTGGGCCCTATAGGGTCCAAATCGAATTTCTTAAATGGAAACCCCCATTTTTTATTGCACATTCTTGTAGCTGATCTCGAGAGCTTTTCAAAACACTATAATAAAATATTTTTTTCATTAAGTACTTTTCCACTTGTAAGACTTGAAAGTTAGGTAGAGGGAGAGAAAACAAGAATGAAGCAACGCGTTCACGCACTCAACGCGTTTCTTTCTCTCTCACTTTACCATAACTTTCAACATAGGGCCTAAAATCGAATTTGCTTATCTGATAGCTCTATTAAAATCCTAAAACTTTCCCATTTACTGTTTTCAGCGAAAGTACTTCCCTGACAAGATATTCAACCGTTTCCATACTTTTAGAACACCCTGTATATATTTTATAGGTCACGTTTACGTCACGTTTACCGAGTTTAAAACAAAACTTAATATTGATTTGTTATGTCCAGACTTAAGAAAGTCACGGAAGGATCATAACAGTTGTTAATCACCGGTCAGATTTTCAAGGGTTTGACCTAGTGATCGGAACGGTTCGCAAGGTTCTGAAAAACGGGTCAACGACTGAAAGTCGCTTTTACTCCGTTATTTAGTAATGTCGTTCGATAGTTCCTTTTTTGGTCTGAGATAGAGATCGCAATTACCAGAGATGGAACCAGTGCAAGCCTTAAGCGAAAGAAATGCAGATGAGGTCTTTTAGAAATTAAAATGACACAATTAAAATAAATTTAAATTTACATTTAATTAAAAATGAGTTGGGTTTACTCAATATAAAAATTATTACAATTATGACTAAATTTTAATTTAATAGATAAAATTCTCTTTTACATACTAATGAACTAACAAATAAACAAAAACTTGTTCTTAAATTTACAACCATAGCTGAACTTATTACAAGTATCTAATTTAGTATAAATCTAATCAATATAACTCTGTGTATGTATGTGTGGATGTAATGTTCACTCTTCTGGTGGAAAGAAATAATTTACATGAGGTAAGCAGTCGTGGAGTGTAGAGGATATTGCGGTAGGACGAGATACGGGGGAATGTTGTCGGGTAGGTGCGTTGTAAAAATCAAGACCGGGGAATTCATCAAGGAGAAGATTTAATACATCGTGGATGGATTCAGGAAGAGACTGAGGAATATGGTTCCTCTATAAATTAGATGGAGGGGGAAGGAGAAGATGAGCGGGACCTTTCCGAATCAATCACAAGAGAATCATAAAGTGTGTTTGTTTGTATATGTGTGGTGCGTGTTAATATCGTGGAATGATTCAGGTGAATGGTTCTTCGGTTCATTTCGGTCTAATGTGTCGCAGGTAGGGCGATAAGAGGGATGTTACTCCCGTGAAAATAAAAAATTCTCTAAGATCTTGTGATCGAATCGAACGAGTACGGCGGCGAGAATTGGTGATTGCGCTCGAATAATTATGCACTATAAATTAAAATAAAATCTAGATTGTTCGCGTTCAAACGAGGTTAGAGATGAAGGAAAAATTAAATTTAAAAACAGACTTACTCGTTGATGATTTTTGACAGCTACAAGTGTGGATATGGGACGGGTCATTGGCAGGGTGAGTGGCGGTCCTCGATTTTGTCCGCAGGAGGGTCAGCTCGGTCAAAAATTGTTGGAGGCAGTTCCAATTTGCACAAGTTTATGATTATAATGATAAAAATTCGCTGTTTCGCGAAGTTACAAATCCGTAATGAAAAGACCGACTGAATTTAGCAAAATAATAATCGAGAAAAGAAAAATGTTAATGAAAACTGTCGAGGGACTGATATTGAACAAAAAGAAAGATAATAATTGTCGCGAAAAGGATTAACATGAGTTTTTATAATTGTTATCCTTCTTTTTTACATTCCAACTTAATAATTTTCGGCGTTGGTCTGATAGAAAAGTTGGTTTTCTTTGATTTCGGTGCGGCATAAAATGCTAATATCTGGAAAAATCTATGTATTCTATTGGTGGTTTGTGAGTTTTGTAGGGTGGTTACAAATCAGTTTCAATATAAAAAATAAATTATTTCCTACCAACATAGCTATTATTATACTAATTTTTACATTTGCAATCTTACAAAATGCAGCAACATATCTGTAAAATATTTAAAAAATTTTGAATAATTTTTTGTTTTTTACATATTAATTATTTTTTCTCACTATTCTACGTATAAAAATAATAAGGTAAGATTATCAAAAGTGAATATTTTACGTTTTATA
Source organism: Linepithema humile (assembly GCF_040581485.1). Lineage (NCBI taxonomy): Eukaryota > Metazoa > Arthropoda > Insecta > Hymenoptera > Formicidae > Linepithema > Linepithema humile. Next base: position 13,781,724 of record NC_090130.1, on the reverse strand, counting down.
AAAAAAACTATCATAATAAAATAGGAAATATCTCAGGAAGTTCTCATAAAAAAAAAGATTTGTAACCAATGTTTCGAAAACATCTCGACGTCAGCCACAAGAATATGTAATAAAAATAGCGGTTTTTATTTAAAAAATTCAAGATAATCTTGGCCACTAAAGGTCAAACTGTTCAGGCCACTGAATAGACTTTTTGAACACTGGAAGTTTTGTCTCAAATATTTTCCCATAAAACCAATTATTTCGGAGATAATTGTCCGTTTCCGGATTTTTAAACCACCCAGTAGACATCTTTTTTTATTGTGCATGGGTATGTATTTTTAATTGTGATGTATGTCTAGAAATCGACAAATTTATATATTTCATTATAACAATTGATAATATCATCCTTTAAAACAAAAATTGAAAAAAATATTTTGTTTATTAGAACATAAGGATTATTATCGTAATTAATACGGAATTAGTACGAAAATTCAATTCTTAAAAATTAATAAATGTGAGAACTATTTTTATGTGTCAAAAATAAAAATTAGGCAAAATTACATCCAGAAACAGTTGCGGTTTAAAACTGTTTGGACTATAATCACAGAACTTCAATAAACTAATTGTAAGAATTTTAATGAATTAAGAAGAATTTGATAAGCACACACTATTTATAAACTATACAAAGGAGGGAGTGTAAAAATGGCCAATTTTGGCCGTGGACGGACACCTTTAAAACCTATGCAGTTATCATTTTGAAAGTCCATACATTCATGAAAAAAGGTGTTTTTTTACCCAGATATAGCCATCTCACTATCTCATCCACGATTCCACCAAAAGAATTTAACAGAAATAGTGAAAATTCTATTAAAAAATGGATATCCAATCATATTCATATTTAATATCATAAATGATAAACTTAAATACAAATTTCATAAAAGAGGTTATGATGCGGACGGTTGGGTCAATTCTGAGAGAGAGAAATTCTTCATAATACCGTACGTGAGATCTGTATCTGAAAAATTCTCACAAATAACAAGAAGACATGTATTGAAAATAATGGCAAAAGTAACTTTTTATTCACCAAAAAACAGAACTGATTTTTACAAGCACGCCTACGTATCGCACGCCATAGTAACAATCAACTACAAACTAAAACACAAAGACTAGTGCGCGCAGGCGACGTATAGCGGGCACTGTTACAAGAGATTTTGTGAATCGTAACGTTTTTTCTTACATTCGTTTTCTGTGTGGCCTATTTTCCTGCAGTAATTACAAGTTATTCGCGATGTATCGTTGAATCTATTTTGTCTAAATCTTTCTGAATGATAATTAGATGTTGCAATGTACCTAGTTGCACTTTCTATTGCGTCTTCTAACGTGTTAAATTTTTGTGATAAAAGAAGTTGTGCCGTTTGATTGTGTAATCCGCCTAAGAAATGAGTAATTAATTTATTCATTGCAAAGATTCTTAGTCCTGCTCTTGCTGTAGGATCAGGGTAATTAGAAATTGCAAGAATCATTTCAGAATTTAATTTTCTGGCTCTAGAGTAGCATAATCTTCAATGGATTTATTTCTTTTTTGCTGGAGTTTATTAATTTCCACTTCCCAATGGTCAAAACTTTTGGAATTTCCGAATTCCTTTTCTAATGCTTTGCATAAATCATCAAGATTATTTATTGTATAGATTGTTCTCACTAACGCGGCATCTCCCGTTAATTTAACTTGTAAGACCAACAGGTCTTTTTCTAAAGAAAAATAACCTGTCGTCTGGTTCAACTAAATCATTAAGAGGATGCTGAAATGACAGGCGAACTCCGACGCAAAAGCGCCATCATTTCGATGGTACTAAAAATGAAATGTCATTATCGGCGCAGCCTACGGACCTATGCCGCGTAGGTCCGTGTGTACGCATTTGTTTGTAGTGGTGACTAACTACACTGACGTGTGGTCTGTGTACGTGTGTCATCGGAAGTTTGTAAACAAACGAGGCTTGCGCTTGTTTCCTCGACTGAAATTTCGTCGCAAGGCTGCAATATAATGTCCGAGAAAACATAGGCGTATACAAGGTGTCAAATAAATACAAACTAAATATGACAAAATAATAAATGAAAAATATACATATAATACTATATATATCACTGAAGAAAAATGTCATATACTTTTCTTATTTTTATCCTTATGTAGTAAATACTAAATAACTAATTAATCAATTAATTAATATATACATATACACATATATTCAATAAATAGTTATCTTTATTTTGTATTTTATATGATAATGACTGAAATAATGAAAGTATATATCATTTCAGTTATATAAAATATAAAATAAAGATAACTATATTCAATATGTATATGTATGTATTAAATAATTAATTAATTTATTTATTTATTTTGTATTAATTACATAAGAATAAAAATAAGAAAAGCATATAACATATTTTTCGAATTAGATATATAGTCCCACATAGCAAAATTTCATTCTACGGATGTCCGTGGGATGTAATGTAAAGGATTTTCAGATATCCCTGGGATGTCTGTATAAAGCCGTAGGATATCCGTAGGGCATCCGTGGGATATCCGAATGTCCGCTTTTCAGATATCCGTAGGACATCCAAAAATAAATCCTTGGGATATCCCTGGGATATCCTACATATGATTAAATTAGATCCCAACAATGTCCCCTGGATATCTTTTTTTATCCAGATAAAATCCAGATAAAATCATTAATTATAGGATGGTGTTCATAATCCGATTTTATATTCGAAATCATTTTAAAACCTCATTCAATCAACAAAATGGTTGTGCAACATTATTTCATTAGTTGAATGAAATCATAAGACGATTCTAAATATAAAATCGGACTATAAATACCACCCAGAAAAATATCTATTTTAAATATTTATTTAAAATGTTTTTAAAAAATATATTTTTTTAAAAGATTTAAACAGAAATTGTCTAGTTTTAAGTTAAAGAAGCAATAAAACAGTAATCTTAATAAGTAACGTCTCTTTCTTTTTCTCTCGAAAAGTTTCATATTAATTATTATTTATATTTTTAAAAATTACGACAATCTCGCTTTAATGACACCACTATCAAGATATTGTTTTATTACTACTTTTTATTACTCCTTTAAAACTAAACAATTTTTGAAACATTTTTTCAAAATACATATTTTTTCAAATATTTTATATAGACATTTGACATGTAAGTATCTCTATGAGCATAAAGGAAAGATTATTAGCAAAATTTCTAAAAATAAAAACCTTCTATTATATCAGGAGACGCGGTGTCTCCGGCCAAGTTTAAAATTACATTATTTTAAGAAATAGACACATTTCAAAAAAGGTAAAGTACGTATATAAGTAATATAAATAATAGTACATTTGAAGCACATTTCATTATAAAATATGTAATTTTTTAAAAATTTTTTATTTACTATATAATATAAAAATAATCACAATAAAAATAAAATTTATATATATAAAAACGAAAACTAAAAATACGTCTTGTACATTTTAAAATTGCACTAGTCACAGTGTTAGATATAAATTAATAAACTTAATATTACTAAATATTATAACTTAATATGAATAATATTACATACATAATATTTTATACATAAAATTGCTAATATTATGTATGAATTATACACATGAACAAAATATAAAAAAAAAATATTGAATATTTTATTGTGCAGCATTCAGTTTTTTTATTTTTTCAGTTGCATGACGAAGCCATGATTTATTTGGTTCCGAAATTTCGTGCTCGGTAGCTTGCGGATATTTTAATTGAACTGCACCTACAAATAGTATAAACATTTATATAACATAAATATAAACATATACTTCTCAATATATTTTTAATTTTTTTAAACCAGATGTTTAATGAGATGGAAAGTTAATCTAATTTTTATAATTTAATAACTAAATCTAATGTATGTATTATATGTATATGCATTATGTATAGGTTTATTAGTGTAAATATCTATGTGTTTAAGTGTATGTTTATGTGTTTGTATGTGTGTGTATACGTAAAACTAACTTATTTGTAGAAATTATATATATATATATACATATATATATATATATATATATATATACACATATATATATAATTGTGCTATAAATATACAATATGTAGCACAAAAATTAATATAAAATATATAAATAAAAATTGTAGTAGTGGTGTTCTACTAGCCAACATCTCTCAAACATAACCTTATTTATGATATATATAGAAAGATGACCTGCGTATGATATAATAATTTTAGATTTTAATAATTATCTGTCAATTTAATAGTTTCTGACGCCTTATATGTTATCGCTTATGCGTCTTTTTCCGTTTTTTAAGGGAGAATCAAAGCACAAAACTCACACTTCACTGCCTGCGTTAATCTCAATGTTCACCGATCTACGACACTAGAATTCGATTCGAGTTGTCGATCCGAGAAAGGTTAGGTAATCAAAAAGCGGTAATCTTATATATACTGGCTTCTCGAACCAAGAACTCGATGACCAAGTTCTAGTATCGTCATTTAATAGAAATAAATATTTTCTATACTTGTACTTTGATCTTAACAAATGGACGGATTAAAATTATATTTGTATATTACATGTGTGTCTACGCATGCACTCAAAATTAAATTTGTTTTCTGTTCAAATTAAGCAAAAAGAAAATGTTTTACAAAAAATATTTATGTAAGAAATCTTTTGCTAAATTTGAAGAAAAAGCAATTTTAATGTACGTATATTTTTTGTACTAGAAATATCTTCAGGAAATTCTACGAATGATTATTTATTATCGATCTGTATCGTTTGGATCATTTTGATCAAAATGGGATGTCCTGCGGAGATCGTACATAAGATATCCACAGGACATGTTACACGGGATATCCTCAGGTAATCATACGGATAATGTTTTACTCTGGATCAAACTGGGACCATTTCGATCAAATTGGGATGTCCTGGGGAGATCTTTGCTATGTGGGGTATTATACATACATTTTTCAAATAAAATATTTTATCATATCTAACTTATATTTATTAGACACCTTGTATAAGTCTATTTCGTCTCGTATGTACATCATTCAGCCATACGATAGAATTTCAATTGTGAGAAAAAAGGTTAAATGACCTTATAAATTATCTGATAAAATATAAATAGACCACACGTGCAGTAAATTGCTAACTAAAATACATACGTATTTCTTCAAATCTGCCAGCTGACGTTAGATCGCCTCTGACTATATTTATTAAAAATTGTCAGCTCACGATAGATCGCCTCTAACAATATTTCTTACAATTTGACAGTTCACGAATAAATCGCCTCTGACAATATTTCTTACAATTTGCCAGTTCACGAATAAATCGCCTTTAGCTCTCTTTCTTCTAAACTGTCAGCTGACGTTAGATCGCCTCTGATTATATTTATTAAAAATTGTTAGCTGACGTTAGATCACCTCTAACAATATTTCTTACAATTTGCCAGTCCACGAGGAAACCGCCTCTGGCTTGAAGACCAGAATAAGAATTTTCTAATGCCAGTCCACGAGAAAACCGCCCCTGGCTTGTCTTATTCTATATTGCCAGTCCACGAGGAAACCGCCTCTGGCTATAAGACAAGAATAAGAATTTTCTAATGCCAGTCCACGAGAAAACCGCCTCTGGCTTGTCTTATTTTATATTGCCAGTCCACGAGGAAACCGCCTCTGGCTTGAAGACAAGAATAAGAATTTTCTAATGCCAGTCCACGAGAAAACCGCCTCTGGCTGGTCTTATTCTATATTGCCAGTCCACGAGGAAACCGCCTCTGGCTTGTCTTATTCTTTATTGTAAGATACTTTTATTACGTCATATGCTCTATGTATATATATAATGTATATTATATGCTCCATATTATCTATATTCATATTAAAATATCTTTCTAAGAAATTGACATTATTTTGTATACTCTTTTTACAATAAATGTATATGATATATGCCATATTTTTTATTTCTAAAGCATGAAATATATGGTAAAGATATTTTTATTTTTTTGTGTCTATTATTTGTAAAAAAATCTTGATAAAAGAAACAACATTAATTTTGCGACTTGCAATAATCTGTTTCATTATATGCTTCTTTTAAATACTTACAATTAGCCTTATTTTATGTGATTAACTTGGTATTTAAAATACGTATCAAAATCGAAAATGTATTTCTATTACAGTAGAAAAGAAACATTCTTGTCTTACAACAGAGAGAAATGGCAAAATATAATATTGTCTAAAGTACAGTCCAATAAAAACTGTTAAAATTTAACATTTTATAAAACCACTGTGATTCATGAAAAATCAGAACTATTATTTCAAAAATATAGACATATTTCGACTGTGTGTTTTAAACTGCACTACACATTCAAAATTCACAGAATAAATTTATTTCTGCAAAGTTGTGTATAATGTCAGTGGAAAAGTGATTTATTTGTTATTACATATACATGATATTTTACCATTCCTCTCTGGTGTAAGACTACAATGTTTTTTTTTCTACTGAACTAGAAATTAATTTTATATTTTGATGTGTATTTTAGATACTAAGGTAAACGCATAAAATAAGGCTAATTGTAAGTATTTAAAAGAAGTATATATTGAAACAGATTATTGCAAGTCACAAAATTAATGTTTTTTTTATCAAGATTTTTTTACAAATGATACATACAAGAAACTAAAAATACCTTTATATTTCATGCTTTATAAATAAGTTATATGACATGTACATTTATTATAAAAATATATACAATATACAAAATGATATTAACTTTTTACATAGATACTTTGATGTGAATATACATAATATGGAGCACATAATATACATAATATATACACATAAAGCACATGAATAAAAGTATTTTACAGAAATTAAAATATGAATGTATGTAACTAAATAATATAAATGTTTGCAAAAATGTTGCAAAATTTATGTATAATACATACACTTTTTTATCCTTCAGAGTGCCTTCAACCCATTTTTTTCAGCCAGGTTTCGTAGCACATAACACAAACACACACACACACGCACAACTAACACATACATAACTAACCTAAAAGATTCTGTATATGACAGATAGCACTGAGAACTGTATAGCGCCTTTATCCCAAAATCCCGGAACTAATCTACAGCTCTTTTTTACCTTATTCTTCTATATTGCACGCATGCTTTGCATAAATCTGGAAAAGTATGGCATTTTGAAAATAAGTCTCTAAGCTCTATTTTTTTGGTTTTCCGTTATTGTTTCATACGCTCTTCTTCGGCACACACCCTTGTTTTGCAGATTGAAGCAGTATAATTTTGATATAAAAGATATAATTCTTTGAAGTGACATTGTCGGTAAATTTAAAAAAATTTTTTTTATTTTTTGGTTTAAATTTCACTAACCATCGAAAGATTAGCATGTGTACTTTACTTACACCAAAGAATTTGTAATTCTATCAAAGCAATAAAAAATGCCATACTTTCCAGAAAATTAGAAGTTCGGTCGGTAACAATATGACTTCAGCATCCTCTTAACTCCTTTACAATCTGCTGTAAACTGCGTCACTGGAATATTTTTTCCATTAAAAACAGGTATGAGCGATAGACTATTACGGACGGGAAAATAACTACTGTTACTCGTAGAGGATCTTCGACTTTCTAGATTCGTGCCAAAATGATCTACGCCTTGCGCTGACTCTACCGTTTCTGTTCGATCGTTCATATTGATTGTTTCTAAATTTGAGATTACGTGATTATGTTTAGAATTATTATCGCTAATATAACTTATCGACGAACTACTTTCCGAACTGTCTGTATTGTAATGCGCTTTAGCGTCTCTAAAGTTTACAAAATTCATAGACTTACAAAAGTACGATGCGCAGCATATCTATGACGAGATGGTTTCACGCCGCTGGTAGATATAGATGATTTGATGACGTAGATGAGATGATGATGAGGGTTGACCTTTTTTCGTGCTGGCCGTCCACGGAATCTCATTGTTGCTATCCTTTTCCTTCGTTAGCTGCTGTGCTCGTCCAGGAGCGTCTTGATGGCCTTGTGCCTTTTTCCTCAGAGTAGGTTGTAGACTAAACGTGGTTTTATCGGCTAACAAACAGGATCTCAGCAGGTTGATCGGAATGTGCTCCCGTTAATTTCGTCAAGATAGCACCAAGTTATGGTTGACCTCGATTCGTCTACTTGATAACTTTGCTTGGCTACGTTTTCTCGAACTCCTCTAATTCCGGGTTTCTAACTTTCTTTCACTTGATATTAACTAACAGCAATCAGCTCAATTACAACAAAAATTTTTCGCACTTTTACACACAAACATCCCACCGCTGCCACCAATTGTTACGAGCGTATAGCTACGTAATAGATTATTTAGAATAAGTCAGGACACGTGAAAAAAGTCTTTATTCAGTGTTGCTGGTTTGAGCTTTGATCAAGAACTAACTGACGAGAAGGATCTTCATTTACAGTGTTTTAGGAAAATCGTAGCGGCGGAATGTTTATTGGAAGGAGGAGGTTTTATCGAAGAGAAAATACGCGTTAGGCACAGGGACAGTGTTTAGGTTAACCCATGTTTGTTGCAGTTATTGAAGGGTCACGTGTTTAGGGTCAAGAAGGAGTAAAGATAAAAAAGGTTCGAACAACAGAGTAATCTAAGAAACTATAAGTTGCGGCACGTAACAGCACTCAGAAATGAACAGAAGCGCCAAGTATAAAAGAAAATAAAAATTGCATATAAGACTTGAGAAAGAAATAAATACACATATATATGTGTATTTTTAACAATATGGATTCAAATTATCCTTTGCTTGTGCAGATGACACAAGGAAATTCATTAGGCCTCACAAAGACGATCTTGATACAATGTCTCATAGCGATGTAGTTTATAAGTTTTGTGCAAAGATTGTGATGCCACATACATAGGACAGACAAAAAGTCAGTTGGAAACAAGAGTCCAAAAGCATAAAAATGATAATAAATGATATAAAAAGGAGCTCTTTCCCCTCGGTTATCTCTAGTCATCGGTTAAAATTAGACCATCATTCGACTGAAATGGAGTTGAGATTCTCGACGTTGAGAAATCGTATTACAAGCGTCTTACATCTGAAGTGTTACGCATTAAGAAACAGAGTCATGGACTTAATAAACAGAGCGACACTGATTTTTATCGAATTCTTATTCGTCGGTTTCCCTCTCTTATTCCTTTTCCCTTTAATTCCTGTCTTCTTTTTATCCAACCACTATAAATACACACAGTCGTCAGTGATTAGTCTTACAAGACACATCAACATTTATTTTGAATCCGATTTCTGCAATCTCATGTTTAAAAAAATAGATAATATTATATCATAATAAAAAAGACAGAAGGTTTATATTGTGTTAAATTTTAGATATGGACCACTTTTTTAAAAAACAAATAATAATGTTAATAAAGTCGATAAATTCAGGTGTAGGAAATTAATTAAGGTATGCTTAGAAGAGTTCGGTTACCGTTATAAAATAGACTGATTTGTGTAATTTTTTTAGTACAACTCATAACATAAAGTAGTTTGAAATCCTTTGTACTGATGATGGCCAAAAGGTTGGCCAAAACGTATGCAAGTTAAGAGAAAATAAATAATATTAATAAGCAAACGACATCTGGCTTTGGCTTTGGATCCTCGAAAATTAATACATTTTTGAATAAAATTGCTATTTTGTATACATCAAGGAATTATTTACTTCAAATAATGCTTTGTTTCTCGGATGTAAGTTAGGTTGAAGTAGATTTTTTTTCGGGGAAGGAATGCAAAGACTTTCCCGTCCACTCATTCACTTTATTACGTTTAAATAAATAAATATGCTAAGAGTACGTTCTGTTAAATGTACATGGTGTTAGAAAATTGTATTCTATTTAGTAAACTTCTTTTGTTAATAACTTTTTAATAAACAATCATCGATGGCTAAAATCTTTTTTTGTAACTTAGAGCAATGACCTTGATAACATATATTAAGGTCAAAATTATTTGGGAGTCGTTTCTATTTGACAGTTTTTTCACATATGTATACAGGCTCCTAGACCTATCGTATCACCCGTTAATGACAGATTCTTAAGATCATTTGTAAACAAAAATCTTAATATCAAAATGTCGAGGATACGATAGTTTTTAAATAGGAAAGATTTAAAGTTGACCAATCAGCATGTAAAAACTTTGTGCGCTCAGGCACGTCGCATATTTTTTATATATTCTTATCATATGAGAAACATCATTTATCTATGACAAGATTCACGTGAAAGCTTTGATGTTCGATGCGAATTGCGTTCTAACGTCAATATTCCAAACAATCTTTAAGCTATTATTATCACAATATTAGTTGGAATTATTAACTGCGTACAAAGAAGATAAGTTTCTAAAGTTATTTCAATAATAATATATAAATTATATCAACATTGATAAAAATTAAAGTAATATCTCTGAAGGCACTTACAATATGCGATGTCCCTGAGCGCGTAAAGTTTTAATAAGCTGATTGGTCAATTTTAAACCCTTCCCACTTAAAAACTATTGTAGCCTCGACATTTGACAGACATTTTGGTATTGGGATTTTCGTCTGCAAATGATCTCAAGAATCAATCTCAAGAATCTGACATTAATGGGTGATACAGTCTGGGACACTCTGTATATAATGCATAAAATCCGAGATAAAATAAACTAAATAAACTAAAAATTGAAATAAGTTAAAATTATTTACAAATAAATTAAAATTAAATTTGTTATTGGAATATATTATTTATATTATTTTATTTATGTTAATATTATATTGTATATATTATATTATATGATATTTTGCATTAGTTTAAATACTAACATGTATAATTTTAACATATAAATATAATTATATTTCTATATAATATACATATATTCTTGTATAAATATACAAATATAAATATTTTTCTCGTATTAACATATATTTTCTCTAATATAATTATTATTGTACATATAAACTTATGTAGAAGTATCCTATGAATTAATACTATTAACCGTCTTTTATCGATTAAATAATTTGATTTTTTATAAAATAATAAAGTTTATAAATATTGGTAAAATTTGTTTATAAAGGGCAAAAGAGCAAATAACATTATCACGGGCACAAAGGCGGAGCAACTCAATTGGATCCGCAACGATATCGTCCAGTTCAAGGCTTCAAAAAGCTTGGATCAAGTAATTGTTTTGTGGACTGCTAACACGGAGAGATTCTCAGAGTTCATAACAGGCGTCAATGACACGGCTGACAACCTTCTGGAGGCGATTGATAAGAATCACTCAGAGATTAGTCCAAGTACTATGTTTGCTGTGGCAGCAGCTTTAGAAGGAGTAAGATTATACTTAATATAAATATTTTTGTCTTTTATTATCAATATCACTTACACATACATTTATATTCTTTTCTCGTTTAAATTTATTACCAAAATGGCAACCAATGAGTTATTTTATTTATTCAAACATTTTTTTTTAGTGTACTTATATCAATGGCTCACCGCAGAATACTTTCATCCCAGGCGCTCTTGAGCTTGCCGAGAGACAAAAAACGTTCGTCGGCGGTGATGATTTTAAGTCAGGCCAGACTAAACTCAAGTCCGTGCTCGTGGACTTCCTCGTATCAGCTGGTATCAAACCAGTATCAATTGTCAGCTACAATCATTTAGGGAATAATGATGGATATAATTTATCTGCACCACAGCAATTTCGTTCAAAGGAGGTATGTTGTATAAAAGAATGTTATATAAAAAGAAATTATAAAAGAATGTTCTATATAGTTGTCTTCAATTAAAATGGATTCATATATAAAAAAAACGAAATATTTTTGTTTTACTGATAAGTTTAGATAATAGAAATACTAGATATGTATGCCTATATTAAAAAATAATTAATTAAAAATTATAAAAAGTTTTTAAATATTACGTATTTGCAAACACGTTTTGGTAATTATTAAAAGATCGGGACTAACCTTCAATTTTAATTATTTTCGTATACGTTAACAAGATCATTAAGTAATGATCTCTAAGTAATGTTGTAAAAATTTTAGCCATCGGTTATTGTTTATTAAAAAATTATTAATAAAAAAAGTTTACAAAATAGAACGTAATTTTTTAACACCGTGTACATTTATTATAATGTATTCTTCAATTTTTTAAATTTAAATGGCTAAATTTAACGCAAAAAATCAAAGGAAAAGAAATTAAGCCCGAGCTGGATTTGAATGCTCAAAGAGTGCGGCCAAACGTCCATACACAATGTTTCCCATTTTGTGCCATTCGAATTTGGGATTAAAAGTGGCATGAGATGAAAGTGCTCGTTGAGCAGATTACGAATATATGTGTTATGTTATAGCCTTCTACCGATCCAGAAAAAATGGTTTTCAAAAATATCAAAAGACTCCAAAAGTTTCAAGTTCGATAGATGGCGCCACGTTTATCGGAAACTTAACTGTTTCTGATTATGAAATTAATAATCATTCTGTCTGATAACGATTCTCACCAAATGTGTTGTGCGTGCTGTCAGTAGTAAACGGTTGTCCTGTTAGAATTTCGAATAGCCCAAATAGGTCTTCAATAGCAGACGTGCCCATTTTCTATTTCTGTATTTGTTTGGTTTTATCAAGTTTTTCAGATTGTCACTTGTTTTCGATGTTTTACCGTGACCAATTCTGTGTGAGCTCTGCAGTACTCAGCCTTACAATACTGTACTCTACTGTACAGTTTGACTCGTTGTTTTCAAATCTCCGCATCACTTTTCCATCTCTACATTCATCCATCTCTTCACTCTGTTCCATACTGTTTCAACTTATTAATTTCATCTAAACAGTCTTCTTTCACCATAAATATGGTTCCACCAACTCAATGTCTCGGTTGTAAGAGAGTAAAGCGAGGAAACGCTCCTTCCCAAGGAACACATTGTAGTCAAAATGACATCATTTTGACATCAAAACTACATCACAGCAAAAAAAGTCAACATGATGATTTTTGGTTACAAAATTTGACTGTTTGTTGACATAAAAAAATCGTCCTAGCAATATGACGGATTTTCCTTTATTATAGTTGTGGCGGCTCACCGCCACACCGCTGCACTGACGCGGCATAATACGCCGCGACGCCGCTACGCGCCGCAGGCCTTCTACCAGTTATAAGCTTGCGGAGACACCGCCAGGTTGCGCAGGCGGTGAAGAGCTTTCTCGCGATCAAGCTTCGATCGAAGAGATATAAAAGAGCTGCTCCGCAGATCTTTCCTCACTCACTCGCTTCAAGGCGAGCTCTCTCCAAGGGCCCTTGATCTGAGTCATACTCTGCTTTAGCAGAATTTAACCAGAGGCATATTGTCTTGCAGTTTTTCTCACGCTGCCTCGCAAGGCACGTAAAAGGAAAACAGAGTCCCAGCATCGGCCGCACATTTCAACCAAGCGGCCCGCGGATACTCCAGTTTCGCCGTCACCTCCTCAGTCTCTAGCTTGGAAATTAATTCCACTAGAGTTCTGCGTCCGGTTGACTCGACCACCAAGGGACACTCTTGTACCAGGCGACATCCGAATTCGGAGGCCTCTCTCTCCTCGATACACGGAGCAATCCGTAATATCGAGAGCCGAGACGGTTGCAGTTACCAGCACACCAGAGACTCGTTCCGTGGCCGTACAGACTTCGCCACCGAGAGCCTGCTCAGAGAGCAGTTGTCAGACGGAAGACCACTTCCCGAACGGAGTTCCACCGACACCGGGAAAGGGGCTACAATGAGCAGATTCAATTGAACCGTCCTTTTTAGGACCCGTTCAATATACTAAGACGCGGCCGGTAATTTCTTACCGCGCCCGTCAATTTTTCTTTTAATTCTCGGTCTTACACTTCTACCGAGAAAGCGCCTCTGGCGCAATCAATTAACTCAAACACAACTTGTACATATACTCTCATTCTCTGACGAGAAAAATAAAATATATTTTTCTAACAAAATTGGTTTCATAACTTTCAACCAAGTCGAACACAATCCATTAGGCGATACGCCTATAATAGTATTAGGAGGATAATTGTTATTATTATTTATGATAATTAAATTTATGAATTATTGAAAATATAACATATTATTCTGTAAAATATGTAAAGTTTATTGCGATATTTGATATATATTAATTTCGTATATAACTATAATTAACAATAAAAACGTTAAATATGTTATACATATATAATATAAAAACATCAGCAGCATGTATTTTCTTGCATGCATTTACACCACTCGCTGAGCACTTGTATTAAACCAGCGCTTCATATAGTTGTCGGGTTTGCTTAGATCAGTTGTGTTACCAAACTTCTGTAGAATAGTGGCTGCAAAGAAATATGTCATTATATATTTAATAATTTTTTTTATTTTAAAATACAATGGAAAACACAAATTTAAGAAATTAATTGATTTTTATAAAACTTGGTATCAAGGGGTTTTTTGGGTTACTGTATACGAGTCTAAAGTTATCTTTCGAAAATACAAAATGGCGGATCCAATATGGCCACCAAAACATTTTGAAAATTTTTAAAAATTAACGAATTTTTATAATACTTGGTATCAGGGACTTTTTCGGGTTGCTAATAACGAATCTGAAGTCGCATTTCGAAAATTCAAAATGGCGGATCTAATATGACAACTAAGAATTTGAAAAATTTTTAAAAGTAAGGGAGTTTTATAAAATTTGAACAGAGAGTTTTACGGCCAGCTAAATACAAATCTTAAGTCGGATTTCGAAAACTGAAAATGTCAGATCTAATATCAAGACCAAAAATATTGAAAATTTAAGAAATTGACAGATTTTTATAAAACTTGATACTAGAGATACCTCTGATTCTGATGTCGCCTGAGCTCTTACCCTCTACTTTTTGAAATCTTGATATGAAAAAGTCGAACTATTACCAGCATTGGAATATCTCTTAATCACCATTTCTTTGTTGATTAGGACGAAACAGTAATTTCTCAGAATCTCTGGAACTGGTGGAGCTACATCAAATCATTTTTTCAAAAATCTTTTTGTCTTTTGGTGCTCTTTGTCGTTATATGACAGTATACTAATGGGGCATTCTTTCTCAACTTTACACCCATGCTGTTTCGTCCCAATCAACAAAGAAATGGTGATTAAGAGATATTTCAATGCTGGTAATAGTTCGACTTTTTTATATCAAGATTTCAAAAAGTAGGGGGTAAGAGCTCAGGCGACATCAGAATCAGAGGTATCTCTAGTATCAAGTTTTATAAAAATCTGTCAATTTCCTAAATTTTCAATATTTTTGGTCTTTATATTAGATCTGACATTTTCAGTTTTCGAAATCCGACTTAAAATTTGTATTTAGCTGGCTGTAAAACTCTCTGTTCAAATTTTATAAAACTCCCTTACTTTAAAAACTTTTTCAAATTCTTAGTTGCCATATTAGATCCGCCATTTTGAATTTTCGAAATGCGACTTCAGATTCGTTATTAGCAACCCGAAAAAGTCTCTGATACCAAGCATTATAAAAATTCGTTAATTTCTAAAAATTTTTTAAATGTTTTGGTGGCCATATTAGATCCGCCATTTTGTATTTTCGAAAGATAACTTTAGATTCGTATACAGTAACCCGAAAAACCCCTTGATACCAAGTTTTATAAAAATCAGTTAATTTCTTAAATTTTTTAAATTTTTGGAGGCCATATTGGATCCGCCATTTTAGTTTAGACTCATGTAACAGTGTACAGATAAACAGAGTACTCGAAAGTGTTAATTGGAAGAGAAAAACGTCGAATGAATAATCGCTACACTTGAATAATTACCGTTTTTATTTTTTTTTTCGGTTTTCTGAAATTTTAAGTATGATCCAATTGAATTTGGTAATTTGCCACGCGCCATTGGAAAGCTTACATTTTTCTGTAAATTTTAAGATTTTTTCAAAAATTTTTAGATCAAATAGAAAATGGGCAGCATGAGTGTAAAGTTGAGAAAGAATGCCCCATATATACAGGGTGATTCAAAATAACCGTATGTCCTTAAAGGGACATATTCTTGAGCGTATTCTGAGACAACTTTTCCTTTGGCAAAAATTTGTGCGGAGCTTAATTTTTAAATTATAAAAGAAAATAGTTAGCGTATCGTGAGTTGAGTACAAGAAACAAGCAGGGGCGCCGCAACTCACCGCTACACACGGGTGTTTACGTGAGGCACCTGCTACAATCAGCTGACACTCACGATACACAATTACTCGAAAAACACGTGTTTCTTTTTTCGAGTAATTTTCACGCATCAAGTGATTAGTAGTGATCATTAAATAAATTCCTCGTTTTATCGATGAAGTGAGTGAACAGAGTATGTGAATGTGTTGTGTTTTAAAACGTGGAACGTGAACCATAAGAAAGTGGAAAAACTTTTACTCGATATGGATCTGTCTTATCGCGGGAGAAAAAGAGAGAGAGAAAGAGAGAAAGAAAGATGCGTATACGTATTTGTGTATCGTGAGTGTCAGCTGATTGTAGCAGGCGCCTCACGTAAACACTCGCATGTAACGGTAAGTTGCGACGCCCCTGCTTGTTTCTTGTACTCGACTCACGATACGCTAACTATTTTCTTTTATAACTTGAAAATTAAGCTCTGCACAAACTTTTGCCAAAGGAAAAGTTGTCTCAGAATACGCTCAGGAATATGCCCCTTTAAGGACATACGGTTATTTTGAATCACCCTGTATATATATATATATATATATATATACAGGGTATATATATATATATATATATATATATATATATATATATATATTATATATATATATATATAATATTTTTGTACTACAAATACATGAAATTTATAGCTAGAATTTTGTTTTAAATTCGTGTGAAGATTATGTAAAATGGGCATTACATATTATAATTCGATATAATTTTAATTGATAGAATTATTATTACAACAAATTAAATAATAAATAAAATGTTACTAGTAAAAATATTTTGTATATATATTATATGCTAGCACTAATGACGAACCACTTTATTAATTTTAAACTTTGCTGCGACTTAATAATAATTTTATTAATTAGTTAAAATTATTTCAGGTTATAATAGTTTAGCCTTTGTTCTACATACATACAAACAAAGCAAATACATGCACGGTTATACTTATCGGTTTTGTGGTATCTTCGATTCTCGATAACAAGTATTTTGCACTTTCTTTTATTAATATTTAATAATATTAATATTATTGCACGAAATACAACCACGTTGTGACCATTGAGTAAAAAGAAACAGGAGGGAGCGTTTGGTCGTAAAAGTGCGGACGGAAGTGACTATATAAAGTGGTCGCTCAAGATGGCCGCTCAAGGGCGCCAATATTGAATGACTTATGTTTAATTAGGAAATAATGTACAATTAAAAGAAAATAACTATAATATGCAACAATAATACCAAATTTTAATGGCGTTTTTTATTGGGATTGCACTCGTGCAGTATTTCCATAAGAGCAACGTTAAAATCTAAAATCTAAATTTATATTAAATCCTTCGTCCTTACAAAAATTTATCCATGCATTTCTTTGATCCGGATTTTTCGGAAACCTGTTTGTGAGTGAAAATTATTTAGTAATTATTGTGAATCTACAATTTCACAATACTATACATATGATTATAATCTCCAAAATAAAAATCTCATTATTGTTGATAATACTAACCGATGAAACGTTATTCCATGATTTCGAGCTGCTGCTGTTATGCCACAAGCTCTACAGTATACCATTTTGATCGTTTATTTTCATACACTGTTGCATAAAAGACTATACACTGCATATTAATGCGTACGGCGTACGGTATGCCGCTTGCCGCTATGCTCGAGCATTCCCTCTCACTTTCAAAAAGTGGTCGCTCAAGATGGCTGCCATGACGTACATCCGTCCGCGGATTTACCTAGTCCTGGCTAGTATCATAGACTTATATAAATAGACCCAGCGTTCTGTGAGAGGAGTTGTCCGCGTCTTCTAAAGGACAGAATGATACGCAGTAAGGTGCTGTCTCCGTCACTTGCTGGTCTGGAGGGAGAACGTCGACAACGTTGAGGGGAATTAAAAGGCGCGCGTACCGCATTTATACATGCGGTACGCGCGCCTTTTAATTCCCCTCAACGTTGTCGACGTTCTCCCTCCAGACCAGCAAGTGACGGAGACAGCACCTTACTGCGTATCATTCTGTCCTTTAGAAGACGCGGACAACTCCTCTCACAGAACGCTGGGTCTATTTATATAAGTCTATGGCTAGTATATGCTCCCTCCTGTTTCTTTTTACTCAATGGTTGTGACACGCTACAACCATGGAAGTATACAAATATATAGAAAGCCGCACAAGGCTTTTGCATAGATATCGGAAGATAGAGATGGAGCGTGAGTACAGTATTTAGACAAGGGGGGTGAAGCCACTTAGGGACGAGCGACGAGGTAAACTGTGAGCACTTTCTATTGGTTGGAATGGTGCGCGTGCGTAATGGCGTTTAATACGAAATAGGATTCCTGCCGACCACACGCGGAAATGCTTGCCGCGCGACAAAAGAGAACGTGGTAGTCAATCAATTTATCATAAGTGATAGATTTATAAAGCAGAAACCTATATTTTTTTTCTAATATCTCTGAATGCTAGTATTACACAGCTATATATGTTTAATAAAAACAGTAATTGAATTTGTTACATTTTACGTTAAAACGTCAACCTTTTTTTAAATAATAAATAATACCATGATAAAAGGGCCACTAATAATAATGATTATTTTAAAATGTATTGCAAACTTTTATTCAAATTCAAATAATTACAATCGATATATATGTATTCTTAATAGAGACTTCATACATATACACTTTACTATAAAAGTATAAATATTATTACAAGCTTGTTTATTGGCAAAGTACATAGTCATATATAAAATACTTTTTTAGGAACACAGTCATAAGATATAACATAGATATAATAATACTCTTTTTTTTGAAAACATAAATATACTGTAAAGTTAAAAAATATATTAGCTATTATAATTATATATGTTAGATAAAGTTAGTTAAATTTATAATAAATCTTACAGATAACTTTATTAAAGAAAATAATATAGATTCAAACGCTTTTTACCATAGACATTTTTGAATATGTCCATGCTTTTTACATACCCTTGAACAATACAATTTTATTAAATAGATGACGTTTGCTTTTAGATTTATCTATAGAATTCAATGTTATATAATGTAATCTGATTTTGATATAGTTTTGAGCAATGGCCCGAATTAAATGTACAACATGATTTTCTAAAGGAGACTGATCAAATGTATGTTCTCGTAATGAATGAAATAAATTAGTATCAAGGAACGATTTCAACACATCATTAGTAAGATATGTTTCATAAAATTTTTTAGTTATAAATCCATTAGTGCTTACTTGAATTGCGTGTCTTATTATTCTTTCGCATTTATTACAAATTGTAATAACGTCTTTTGATGGTTGTATTAATGCTCCTTGTCTATTTTTTACAGAAATCAAATTATTATTATGATCATCAGTGTCTGTTAAAACATGAAGACATTCTTCGCAATGTAATTTTTTTTTCAATTGTTTTACAACATAGCCTGCTATATATTCAATAACATTTTCAGCGAATTCTGAAATTTCTCTAATATCTATTACATAATTATGATCGACAAAAGCATGAAATTGATTTCTATCTTCATTTGTGGTAATAGTTGCATCATCAATCAAACGTGATAAACGTGAGGTCATATTTATTATATCTTCAGATTTGGATATTTTATTAGCTGAGGAAGCATGTAAAATTGAAATCTATTCCAATGAAATACAATTGCCATTTCGTTCATTACGCAATTCAGTGTGCACTATTATTTTTTTTATAGCTGCTTTAAATTGACGTGTGGTAGGATTGTTATTATGTCCTCCGTGATGTCTTATACAACCAAAAAATAACTCCACATGATCCTGACTAATTTTATAAAATGGAATATATTTTAAAAGTTTTTTCTTTTTGCACATTTCGTTATATAATACTATCGTGCTATTGATACATATAAGGAAACCTAGAAAACCTGTTTTTTTTCGAGTATGAATTAAAAGCTGGCCATTTATTGTTTTTAAGGATAAAATATAATCTTTAATTTCTTTTAATTTATTAACTATTAATTCTGCGTTTTGCTCATTTAAAGGTTGTTTAAATCCGTGTTGTTTTATATTTTTTGAGTTGAAAATATCAAATAAGTCATTAAATATACGTAAAAATTTTATTGTTCCCTGACAGGATTGAAATTCCTTTAATTGCAAATTATCTTTACAAAACAAAAGTGAATTTGCAACAGACGTACTAAAAATTTGTGCTGCTAACCGAACCTTCATTTTTTGATTGTGATAATCAATATGAGACTTCCGTAACTTATTCCCTAAATGCATATCTTCAGATTGTTGAAAAGCATGTAATGTTTCCAAGTCAGACCATTTTATTTGTTCTCCATTTCCATCAATTATAATTTTTATATCTCCGATAACATTACGTATCAATTTCAACATATGACAAGGGTCAAGGAAAGCAACAATAATTTCCCCTATATCAGGATGTTGAAATGACGTCTGCAATGATATTATATCATCAAAATTGCATCCAAGATATTTAAATGCACTAATATTAGAACTCAAACCATCACATGTAACAGATATAACTTTCATGCCTGTATTATTAATAGCAGATATGCATTGCAATATTAAATTACTTTTCATCTCACTTGATATTTTGTTAATTAAAAAATAAGCAATAGGTATTTTCCATGCTTCATTCATGCACACAATCATAATAACTAAAGCTTCGCTTGCAAGACTATTGTCTTCGGAAATAATGTTATCACCCATATCCGTGTACCCACAAAATTTTGTACCGTCAAATTCTACATGCTGTTTAATTGCCATTTCATCGAAAATTATAGAACCTAGTAATGGATAATTAACATTATTTACACGTTGCCTTATATAATTTAAAGCTTCCGAAATAATGCCAGGTTCTCCATGAATGCTCCCATACCATTTAGTGATAGTTTTTGGATGTGGCAAACAGAAATTGAATTTTGAACGAACATATTCATATGCACGCGGAGAATAATAGTGCAACGTCAAAGCAAAAACGCGAAACTGTTCATCATATTGTCTAGGCACACGTTTTGCATGCATTATTCGATTAAATATATTACTTGACTCACTAAATGATTGTAGAGTATCAGCTTGCTCCACATTTAATAAGTTTGTTTTTTTCAATTGATTCAGCATATCCTTAATTGTAGTAATCTGCTTTGTTTTTCGACGTACATTTTGTTGCAAATTACGTATTCTTCTTTTATAATTTTTTTTCAATAATTCGATTCTCTTCCTTAGTCTGCATTTCTCGGGAGAATTATATATTATATCATGACAAGTCATGGTTGCTTTTTCTTTGGTAGAAGTTGAAGGTATTGCTAAAAATAAAAATAATATTAACATCTCATTTGGAACAAACTAATTGCAATTGCATGTACTTTTATATATATTATATGAAATAATTATAATTATAATTTTTTTATGATTATAATATTTATAACAGTTTCTAAATTAATCATCTTTT
Organism: Linepithema humile; assembly: GCF_040581485.1. Classification (NCBI taxonomy): domain Eukaryota; kingdom Metazoa; phylum Arthropoda; class Insecta; order Hymenoptera; family Formicidae; genus Linepithema; species Linepithema humile. The sequence goes on along the minus strand of NC_090130.1, from coordinate 13,760,068 downwards.
TCTTTTACCTATAGAACTATCCGTACTCGATAAAATATTAACACTTGTTGTTGGTGAAATTGATGCCAGACTTATCTCCAGATTCAAGTTTTCTTCTACGTTAGACATATTGTCAGATATATTTGTTTTGATTTCAAGATTAGAGGTATCATACATTCCTGTGGGAAAATGTATAAATGTATTATTTACAGATAACTTTTCTCCTTCATGTTCCTAAAATATTTAAATACAAATAATCCAAAATTAATTACATTTAGAGAAAGCGAGAGAGGGAGAGAGAGAGAGAAATACTTAAATATAAATATTTATTTTTATTTTATACTTGTATAGCTATTGGTAATGCATTCCTAGAGAGTCTAGCAATCAAAGTTCCTTTCTCATAGTCTTTTTCTTTAAAATGATCAGAACATATGCGTGCTGCCGCAGGAATGGATGCTGCATCTAATTTTAAAATATCAATCCACAAGTTCCGAATCGCTGGATCTTTCGGAAAACTATACAAATTAAAGCATTTACAATTATAATTATTAAATTAATATTTAAAGAAGCATATATATATATATATATATATATATATATATATATACATATATGAATATACATACATATATGAATATGTCCCTTCAAAGTTCAATTTCTGTTTGTCGTAGCTTGAAACTATATCACTAAATGATGTATTTGTATATATATCTTGTATATAATCTTGGATTACAATATCTTACCTATGAAATGATACTTTTTTTCTCATTTCGCCAGTATCAATTCTCTTTTTCCAGCCTCTTATTTCTGATGTGTTCTTGCACGATGGAACTAAGCAGCGTACCATTGTATATGGCTATTAATCTGCGATATATAATTTATAAATACACACACACACATTTAAGACATCCTACAATTGATGCTAAGTACTTTCTGTATTACATATAAAAATATAATCAGAGAAGGTCTCACAGACACTTTATAGACACTAATTTTGGACTTACCTGTTTTACACACAATTATGTTTAAATATTTAATAAACATCCGGTAAATATTGAAATAAACTGCTTTTTTTTAAATAATGCACTTGTTTTTAAATAATACACTTGTTGTTTTACTTTTTCCGCTAATGTATTTTCTTCGTTGTTTATTTACTCAAATAACCTTTGTAAATAACCTCTTCACTCGGTTTTATTCTGGTTTATGTATTGTACGCATGCGTAGAAAAACAGTCAATAAAAAGTGCTCACAGTTTACCTCGTCGCCCTCCCCGAAGAGGCTTCCCCCCCGCAGACTCACGCTCCATCTCTATTTTCCGATATCTATGGGCTTTTGTTAGAGTCCGGGACACCGAGTTACATCATGCTTAGCCAATCAAAAACTTTTCCAAAAGTAACAAAATAAAATGTGATTGGCTGTCGTAGTGAATATATGAACATGCGGTAAAATCAAATATGTTAACCTCATTAGTGCACACTCGCATACGTCGCATCTTTTCTATACCACAATTTTTCTAATTGCATTATTTGACAATAAATTTTATTAAAAAATTAATTACACACGATATACATAAAAAAGAACTATAAAAAAATATGCTTACGTATAAAAATTATATGATAGAGGAAAGACTATTAAATTTAAAAAATGATCCATTGATGCATTGGAATGATACAAAGAAACATATATTCGCAAATAATAATTTTGAGAATTTTTTACTACCAGAAAACTTTTACACATAATAAATTTGCAAAGGTCAACGCAAAGTTATTTTTCTGTCACTAAACAGTATACGATGACATCAATTTTTCATCACGCGGAAAATACGTGACCATTTCGAGTCAAAATAAAGTCATTTTGACTTTTTCTTGATTTTAGTGTGTTCCTTGGGTTTTTATCGTTTGAATTCTTTTCCCATTCAAAAGTATTTTTGGAGTCCATTTTCTCTGAATCGATAGAAGGCTACAACATAACATTTATTATATATACTCATAATCTGCTGAACAAGTGCTTTTATCTCATACAACTTTTAAGCCCAAATTCGAATAGCATAAAATGGGGAACATCTTGGCCGCACTGTTTGTATTATATGTTCAACTATAATGTACATACGTTTTGACTCTTTGGTTTTGATCTTCATCAGAGTGTACAAATTATAAAATACAATTATAAAATACAAATTATAAAAACATATCACCAACTATAACGCACATACGCAAATCACAAATTAAGATTGTTTTCTTAAGAAAACGTACAGAAACTTAGAGAAAAGTCTAATATGGTGTCATTTTACTTGAAATCCTTTTATGTCGTGTATCATATAGTTAAATTAATAAACCAGGTTATTGTCCTTGTAAAGAGTTTAAATATTAGAACGATAAAATTGAGTCCCAAAAATAAAAAAACGCATTATTAGTCATAGTACAGTTAAGATTTATCCCAGAAATCGAAACCACGATTGTCCACCTCGTGACATTGTAAGAGATGTAGCTAAATTGACAAGTTTGTTATAAATTTCAAAAAATTAATTTAAAAAAAGAGAAAACTAACATGAGATATATGAAACCTTACTTCAATGCACAAACATTCAAAGGAAATATGTAAATCATGATAGACTGATACTAGTTAGCTGACAGTTTTTTATTTCTGTGTTTATGGAAAGGCTATTAGTGAATTTATGAGAAACCAGTAGAAAAATCAAGAGGCAAAAATATTCGAAAAGAGGCAAAAAAGGAGGGAATTAGGAGGGGATTAGGAGGGAATTAGAAGGAGAGGAGAGGGAGGGAATATTAAGATGTAGGGAATAACTTAATTTTTTAAAAAAGGTAAAAAAAGGGCGCCAAGTACACGCCTTGTTATATTAAAAAAAAGTTTTCCTCATAAAAAAACCTTTCCAAAAAATTGTTTTTTTTTTAAAAAGTTTTCCTCATAAAAAACCTTTTCAAAGAACTGTACTTTCAAAAATATATTATATTAAAAAAAAGTTTTTCTCACAAAAAACCTTTCCAAAAAAAGTTGTATATATCATAAAAAACTTTTCAAAAAGATTGTATTTCCAAAAATATATTATAAAAAAATCTTTTTAAAAAAATTATATATATTTATTATAAAAAACCTTTCCAAAAAAATTGTACTTTTAAAAAAAGTTGTATATATTAAATAAAAATTTGCTACATATTCTGTCTATAAAAGAGGTGATATCAGAAAATGACGCCAAGTTTAAATAAAGAACCTTTCAAAAAAAGTTGCATGTATATCTAATTATTTATTTAAAAATGATATTTATGTTTATATCTAGTTAATTCTTCTTAAATATACTTTTTAAAATAATTGCATCTGTATCTAGTTATTTTTTTTATATCTGTATCTAGTTAAATAAAAAAATTTTTCAAATTTAATAAAAAAAAAAAAAAAAAAAAATATTACAAAATTTCGCAAAAAACTTGGCGCTGCTATAAAATAGCCTTAAAATATTATTATACATCTTAAAATATTATAGAGCAATGAAGGTTATTAAAATATTATTATACATCTTAAAATATTATAGAGCAATGAAGGCTATTTTATAGCAGCGCCAAGTTTTTTGCGAAATTTTGTAATATTTTTTTATTTTGATTAAATTTGAAAAATTTTTTTATTTAACTAGATACAGATATAAAAAAAATAACTAGATACAGATGCAATTATTTTAAAAAGTATACTTAAGAAGAATTAACTAGATATAAACATAAATATCATTTTTAAATAAATAATTAGATATACATGCAACTTTTTTTGAAAGGTTCTTTATTTAAACTTGGCGTCATTTTCTGATATCACCTCTTTTATAGACAGAATATGTAGCAAATTTTTATTTAATATATACAACTTTTTTTAAAAGTACAATTTTTTTGGAAAGGTTTTTTATAATAAATATATATAATTTTTTTAAAAAGATTTTTTTATAATATATTTTTGGAAATACAATCTTTTTGAAAAGTTTTTTATGATATATACAACTTTTTTTGGAAAGGTTTTTTGTGAGAAAAACTTTTTTTTAATATAATATATTTTTGAAAGTACAGTTCTTTGAAAAGGTTTTTTATGAGGAAAACTTTTTAAAAAAAAAACAATTTTTTGGAAAGGTTTTTTTATGAGGAAAACTTTTTTTTAATATAACAAGGCGTGTACTTGGCGCCCTTTTTTTACCTTTTTTAAAAAAAAGGTTTTTTTGTGAGATATCATTTCTTTTTTTTAGTAAAAATAATTTTAATAAATATGATTCTTTTTTTTAGTAAAAATAATGGTAATAATATCCCACTATCACTCCCGTCATATTTTCAATACGACGATCTTCTTTTTGATTATAGAAATCTTAATTTATACAAACCTAATAATTTTTTTTTATATTTTACATGTTTTATAAGAAAATTATTAGTGATCATAAAAAGGGTATAAAAAACCATTTGTATTTCTAAGTTATTGCGTTTTTTCATATATAAAAACAGATTACTTTTGATCAAATTTCTGTAAGAATGACAAAAACATCTTTAGCACCTCTAGGCCATTGTCTTTTTTTAATTAGCGTATCGTCAGCTTCAATCCAAGTGTTAGACATTTCTTCTCTATAAACATTACATACCTGCCGATTCCACCAATGTGCACAAAGTACACTTTCTGTCCACTAACTACAGAATACTAACAAGGGAACGTTCACAAGTGTCCCCTCCCCCGATTTGATTTTCCTTGAAATATGTTGTAAAACATACAATTTGAGGAGACACGTATTTTTTTATAGCGGCCCTAACTCAAATTTAAGGGATCAAACACTCCTTTGAAAAAAAAACGATTTTTTTCTTTGTGTGTAACTATCGCCAAAACCGTAGGAGATAAAAAAATATTTCAAATAGAAGTTGTATGGCTTGTAATGGACTTTATAACTGTGTAGTTAAATTTTCAAAAAATGAAATTTTTTTTAATTTACCCCCACCCCTTGTTATTATTTTTTCGAATTTCAAAATTTTTGTAATGACAAAAGTTGTAGCATTTTTTACGCTGAATTCAACTATATATGATTTTATTATGTTTCGAAATCACATCTTTCAAAAATGAGTCATCAGTATCACATTATATGCGTCGCGCTGCATGACCGTTTATACCGCACTTGTGTTGTGCATAGTCGCAAAACAAATATAAAAATGACATGTTATTATATATTTGAGAAAGAAAAGTTAACTAAAATTGTTGCTAAAGCATCTCTTTCACATTACACTCTTATAGATAATCGCTGCATTTCGTGCGCAGCGCGTTGTTATATGCAAGTTAGCTATCAGCGCATATTACACTTTGAAGTTTTGCTTGCAGTGACCACGGGAAAATAATTTATGAAGCGAAAACAGTGAATGAATCAATCTATTCAACATATATCTACCCTGACTCTACCTTCTTGGCCCGACTTGACTGAGAATGAAATAAAATATAAAATTCTGTACAGTTTACTCTTTTTCAATAATTTTAATATACTGTGATTCTACATGCTATTACATTCCACTAAATTACTACGATTTTTTTAAACTATGGTATATAAAATGTATATTATAAGTATAATTATAATATATATAAATAAGCTTATATATATATAAAAGCTTATTTATTGTATCAATATATTATAATTATACTTATAATATACATTTTATATTTCAAGATTTTATATACCATAGTTTAAAAAAATCGTAATAATTTAATAGAATGTAATAGTATGTAGAATATATCGCAGTATATTAAAATTATTGAAAAAGAGTATGTACAGAATTTTATTCATTGTCAGTCAAGTCGGGCCAAGAGAGTAGAGTCAGGGTGGATATATGTTGAATAGATTGATTCATTCACTGTTTTCGTTTCATAAATTATTTTCCCGTGGTCACTGCAAGCAAAACTTCAAAGTGTAATATGCGCTGATAGCTAACTTGTATATGACAACGCGTCGCATACGAAATGCAGCGATTATCTATAAGAGTGTAATGTGGAAGGGATGCTTTAGCAACAATTTTAGTTAACTTTTCTTCCTTAAATATATGATAACATGTCATTTTTATATTTATTTAACGACTATTGCGCAACACAAGTGCGGTATAAACAATGCGTCATGCAGCGCGACGCATATAATATGATACTGATGACTTATTTTTGAAAGATGCGATTTCGGAACATAATAAAATCATATATGGTTGAATTCAGCGTAAAAAATGCTACAACTTTTGTCATTACAAAAATTTTGAAATTCGAAAAAATAATACCAAAGGGTAAGAGTAAATTAAAAAAAATTACATTTTTGAAAATCCAACTACACAGTTATAAAGCCCATTACAAGCCATACAACTTCTACTTGAAACATTTTTTTATATCTCCTACGGTTTTGGCGATAGTTACACACAAAGAAAAAACTCGTTTTTTTCAAAAGGGTGTTTCATCCTTTAAATTTGAGTTAGGGCCGCTATAAAAAAATACGTGTCTTCTCAAATTGTATGTTTTACAACATATTTCAAGGAGAATCAAATCGGGAGGGGACACTTGTGTAAGTTTCCTTAGCGTATGCTCAGTCAGGAAGTAGAATCGCTGAAGGCGTTAATTTACGGGATCAAGGACGAGTTCGATAATAATATTAATATTTAAATTAATAATGTCTTTTTTAAGATCTTCACCAGAGATCATACATTTATTTCAATTAAAAAGTTCTCTCTTATCCGCGAAATACGTGATTTCCAGATATACATAAATATATATTGTCCACTTAGCTTATGCTACTCGTTAACTCGCTTTAGTTTCTCTTAAAGCCCTTGTTCGGTATCAGGCCTCAATATTCGCTTCTCTCCTTATTCGGCACACCAAGTCTTTTTTGTCCATAAATCGGCAATCTCGCCTGACTCCCTTTACTACTTCTCTTCCAATATCTTTACGTTCACCACTCTGTATTATGCACTTACTATTTCAACTTCCGACCACGAAAAAGGCCCCGCGTACTTCGTTACCTCTCTTTTATTCTCTTCTCCCTTGACCCTACTCGAAGATTTTTCCCTTATCCACCAATCCAAATTCGCCAGGCACCGTCCGGTGGCCAGTGCCCCCTTTTCTGCTTATTTCGCTACGTTCCTAATTGTTTCTGATCAGTTACTTTACCCTCTTTACCGACTATCGGCAATTCGTCTCCTAATTTTCTTACAGCTTCGGCCGTCCTGTCAATCGGTTCGTCCTCGAACCGGTCATCAAATTATACTGTTGCGCAATTATTTAACTGTTAGCTTGTTCGCGTTATTATAAAATGTCTGGTATTTGCACGCAAACATGCATCTATTTCGCAGTATCTCTTTACTTTTCTAATTTTCATTTGACGCTTCTCCTTTCGACATAATCGACTCTGTACTGGAACCCCCCTCAGAGCTGTTGCTTACGCGAATCCATGGCTTTATTTTGTCAGCTGAGAGTATGGTATTGAATGGTCTCGATGTAAGATTATAACCCGGGATATCCGTAACTACAAACCGATTTTTTTTTGAGAATAGCCTTTATTCTATACGGCCCTTTATATTTTGGAAGTAGTTTTTGATTTAACCCCGGCTTATGTTGCAGAGAGCGAATTAATACCAAGTCACCTACACTGTATTTAGTACATTTTCGGTGTCGTTCATCATATTTTTTCTTATTATATTCTTGCAATTGTCTATTTACCGTACGTGCAAGATCCTGCGTTTCGCGTCTCTCTGTTTCTATATTGAGATCAACCCCACGCAGTTCATCAATGAAATCGCGCAATTGCTCATCCGAATTTCGATTTTGTTCATATCCCAACAATATCTTACTGGGCGACGCCCCGACCGCTTTATTTAATGTATTATTAATAACGTGCTGCGCTTTACCCAGCACATCTTTCCATCCCGACAAATCATTTGCCAATTTAGCCAATGTTGATTTTAGGAAACGATTGACCCTTTCCACCAATCCGTTTGCCCATGGGGAGGCCACCGCGGTCATAACATGTTTAATGTTATTTTCTTGAGTGAACTCCGCAAAACTGTGCGACGTAAAAGCCGTTCCTCTATCACTAATTATACGTCTCGGATACCCGAATAAGTTGCAAATTGTTATCACGTGATCTATCACTTCAGCAGTATTGGTAGTCTTAGTCGGAAATAACCATACGAATCTAGTAAATGCATCAACAATAACCAAGATATATTTAAATTTATCCGCCGTAGTTTCTAGTGGGCCAAAATGGTCTATATGTACTGTTTGCAATGGCTTTTTATCTCGATCAATCAATTCCATCTCTCCCTCTGCTTTTCCAGTTGATACAGCAAAAGACAAACACTTTATACAATTCTCTATGTACTGTCGTACTTTGACTTTGAGACCCGGGAACCAGTAATGCGTCAAGATACCTGCTACCGTTTTATCATAGCCTACGTGTCCTCGCTCGTCGTGACAATTTCTGATAACATTATTAATCATGCCCTCCGGAATAACAAATAGGTTTTTATCTTTATAAATTTTAAATAACAGACCATCTATTAATGTAAAATGTTTACTCCCTTTGAGTTCTACTTCCTCGGCAATCTCTTTTAATTTTAAATCCATTAACTGTTTATACATTAACTCGTCTTCCATCGATATCGAATTGATTAATAAAATATTGCGGCTCAGGCAATCTACGTGCGTCATTTTCTCTGACGAACGATGCACAAGTTCAAACTTATAATTTTGTAGCGCCAGTGACCATCTCGCAATTTTCGGATTTATATTGATTTTTTTCATTGCCAATACAAGTGAATTGCAATCAGTCACGACCCTGAAAACAATACCCTGCAAATATACATGAAACCTTTCTATGGCTTTTACAATGGCCAAGGTTTCCAATTCATAACTATGATAACGCTTTTCTGCATCAATCGTCGCTTTACTAAAATATGCGATGGGTGCCCAGATATTTGTTTTTTGTTTCTGAAATAAAATGGCCCCAAACCCTAAAATACTAGCGTCTGTATGTAGCTCCGTTTCTGCGACTGGATTATATATGTGTAAGACTGGTGCTGAGGTTAATTCTTTTTTAAGTAATTGAAACGACTTTACGCAGTCTATGTCAAAATCAAAAATAGCGTTTTTTCTGGTTAACTGCGTGAGAGGTCGAGCTTTAATTGCATAATCCTTGATGAACCGTCTAAAATAATTAGTCAGACCGAGATACCCTTGGACCTGTCTCACATTACTTGGTTGCGGAAAATCTAGTATAGCTTGCACGTGGCGCTTACTCATGGTAATCCCATCAGCAGAAACAGTGTAACCTAAGAATTCTATTTTTTTTTTTAAAAACAAACATTTCGATACATTCAATTCAAGACCATATTTCTTTAATATACACATTACTTCTTTTAAAATTTTTAGATTTTCGTCAATTGTAAAAGTCGGAATCAAAATATCGTCGATATACAAAATGATTTTTTCTAATTTCAATAAATCTTTAAATATAACAAAAAGCCGCTTCTGGAACTCAGCCGGCGCTTCAGAATACCCAAACGGCATTCTTTTGTATTCATATTGAGCATTGTGCGTCGCGAACGCAAAATATTTCGTATCATCCGGATGTATACGAATTTGATGGAAACCATCCCTCAAATCCAGTTTCGTAAAGATACGCTTATCATACAATTGATCCAATTGGTCATCAACCACTGGAAATGGAAATTTTTGTGGCGAAATCCTCTGATTTAAAGGTCGCAGATCAACGCACATGCGTTTACTGCCATTCTTCTTTGCCACCAATACAATTCGTGAGCAGTAAGGTGAAATGCTGGGCTGAATTATATCACGCTTTAAAAGATCCTCCGTTATCTCATCCACCTCCTTCCTTTCCGCATACGACATCCTTCTTGGCGCATATCTGAATAAAGAGTTATCCTTCAGATGGACTCTTACACAATAGTCATCATTGCTTGGCTCCACTGTCTTGTCAATTTCTCCATTTAAAATTTCGAATAATTCGTTTTTTCTCTCCATTGATACATCCGCATCCAAACTTTCCAAAATAGAATCGAATGGCTCTTTCTCCTCCACCACGTTTATGGCTAGAATTGATTCTAACTTTTCTTCTGCTTCCGTCGCATAAACAAAATCATATTCCCCCTTCTGGTAAATTAGTTTAACTTCTGAGCTAATAAGGAATTCACGGCCTATCAAAATCTCGTGCGCCATTGTTCCGTCGTCAACCACGTACAACACCATATCAAACCACTGTTCCGGTAGCTTCTCCAATGCAATCTGGGCAAACACTTTGCCGATAACCGCAATCGCGGAGTCATTGACTCCTCTCAAACGCAGATTCTTCTCGGTTTTAAAAAGTCTATCGCTCTGACAGAAGTCCTGATATACTGATTTTTTAATTAAATTCACTGGGCTTCCCGTGTCAATAAGAGCACGAAACGATTTGAATTTATTAGCAATACTGTGCAGCCTCACGCACGGTCCGTCGCGAGTGCTATTCACAGATTGGCTAATTCGATTCACGGTGGACTCATCCACGACCTGAGGCGAAGAGATGTCTGTTTCCTCTTGAATCATATGGCTTCGCGGTGCCGCGGGGCCCGCGTTACGCCGTGGGCAGGCCGGACTGATGTGTCCCTGCTGACCGCATCGGAAACACGTCATCCTAGTCTGACGGCATTCATGCGAATCATGACCTATTCGCTTACAAACTGTGCATGTTTTTACGGGAGCACTCGCAATCCCCCTCCCCGCCGGAAACGACCGCGCTCCAACATTGGTGAACTGTCGCTGCATGATATTGTCCTCCGTAATTATCCGAACGTGGTCTATGAAATCGGGAACCGTTTGAACCCAAGTACCGAGAACCTGGCGCCTTAAAGATGGTTCACGAATACCATCCGCCAGTAATTCGATTTGCTCTCTTTCTGTAAGCGATAGTATCTGCATCAGTTGCAATTTGCTTTCCGCATAATCCACAAAACGCTCTGTATGAGATCGCCAAAAACGCCCGTTAATACGTGTCATTGTTGCCGTATATGATTCCCGTCGATCGAAATAATGACAGATTTTGGTTCTGAAATCCTCCCACGTAGATATCGTCTCGACAGATTGCCGATGAAACCAATTCAGCGCCCTATCCTTCAATTGACCAGCCGCAGCCATCACCAATGAATCGTCCGAAATATTGTAAAGTCTGGCGATAGTCGTCGCCCGTTCTATCCATTTCCGCACGTTTTCATCATCTTTACCGGCAAAAGGAGGAATAGCATTCTTTGCAAATTTAATTTGTTTCCAATCATGTATAGAATTGTTTGTTGTGTTGCGCGACTCGCCTGTCAAGGTTTCAGAACTCTGTCTTATAACAGTGCTCTCTATCGTCGCGCGCGTCTGTCTCGCTTCCTCATATGCTTGTATCGCTGCCCGTACGATTTCTTGCACGTCATGCGCCGCTCCGATATTCGGCACACTCGTCGTGCGACGCGTTTTATTTGTCTCCATTTGCACATTTTCCGTCACGCTCGGCCCTTTTATGTTGTCTCGAAACGATGATGGTCCTGGCAAAAATGACGGTGATACATTTTCTTCCGCACTTCCCGGCGCCGTGACCCGCATTTGCTCAGGCCAACCCGTGCGCTCAAAATATGCCGAAATCCTTTCGATTAGTAACGCCTTTCCACCTCCGGCCTCGAGCGAGTGCGATCGCGCCACTTCTCGCAATCCTTCTAACGTTAATTGATCTAACTGTACGTTACTCATCGTCAGCCGTTTCCAAGACTTATCGCAACGAAAATTACTCGATATCACCTCGACCAGCAATTAAGTCGCCGATTCTGTCGCGTTGATAAATTGCTCGCGCACTCAGAGAAGTCCATAAAACGCGCACTTCAATATTAGTTATTCATATGATTTTGCCTTTTGTAAAAAAAAAAAAAAAAAAAAATTTTAGTCCGTCCAACAAACAGAGGAAAGAAAAAAAAAAAATAGTTCAAACGTTCAGACTAACCGACACGCAATCGACGTGTCGCACATGCGCACCAGAGATTTTTCTTTAAACACGTATTCCGTTAGTCCATATAATTATTAGTACTTATCGATATACAACGGCAATTTACATTAAATCGAGATATCTCGTCCCTTCGAATCCCACTTCTGAGTTATAATGCTGTAAGTTTCCTTAGCGTATGCTCAGTCAGGAAGTAGAATCGCTGAAGGCGTTAATTTACGGGATCAAGGACGAGTTCGATAATAATATTAATATTTAAATTAATAATGTCTTTTTTAAGATCTTCACCAGAGATCATACATTTATTTCAATTAAAAAGTTCTCTCTTATCCGCGAAATACGTGATTTCCAGATATACATAAATATATATTGTCCACTTAGCTTATGCTACTCGTTAACTCGCTTTAGTTTCTCTTAAAGCCCTTGTTCGGTATCAGGCCTCAATATTCGCTTCTCTCCTTATTCGGCACACCAAGTCTTTTTTGTCCATAAATCGGCAATCTCGCCTGACTCCCTTTACTACTTCTCTTCCAATATCTTTACGTTCACCACTCTGTATTATGCACTTACTATTTCAACTTCCGACCACGAAAAAGGCCCCGCGTACTTCGTTACCTCTCTTTTATTCTCTTCTCCCTTGACCCTACTCGAAGATTTTTCCCTTATCCACCAATCCAAATTCGCCAGGCACCGTCCGGTGGCCAGTGCCCCCTTTTCTGCTTATTTCGCTACGTTCCTAATTGTTTCTGATCAGTTACTTTACCCTCTTTACCGACTATCGGCAATTCGTCTCCTAATTTTCTTACACTTGTGAACGTTCCCTTTAAGAGTGTTGTCAGCATGTGTGTTGCTACACTTCTGCACTTCAAGACGAGAAAAATTTTTTTTATAAAGAATACTATTATTTTGATATACACTATCTCTATTCGTCTCCACAACACGTTACATATACATTTTACGACCGATATTAATTATATCAATGTGATTAGTATCATCAAAGCTGCGAGCTGACAGGTCTGAGCGCCGCCATGTTGGAAAAGGACAGACATCTTTTAGAAAAAGAAAGGAAAGAAAAAAGACGCTCTTATGCGGGAATTGACATTTCACGGGATGTAGAAAAGGACAACCATGTCGCATTTTGATGCTTCTAGTTGACAAAGGAAAAACTTATATATTAGAGAAGGATGACGAACAGACGACGACGACCAAGACTTACATAGATTTCGGCATATTTCGACTTTGGCAAACTTTGGCAATTAATATATTTTTTTAGAAAGCATGTACAAAAAAAGTAAAGATACTTTTATTATGTAAATCGCATGTGCTCTATTGATTGAGCCTATTATAAATTCGATCGGTCCACGCATTATTGAGATATGAAAATCTCGACTCCTATCAGCTCATGTGCTCGCGTAAAGATACACGGTCGGTCTTGCGCTGCGCGTGAACTTGGCGCGAGACACTACCGTGTCTCTTGATAACAGGTAAATAGGAATTTGGAAAAAAGTCTGTACCAACATACCTATTACAAAAAACACAGTTTCTGAACAGCTTTTTGCTGCAACAACAAATTAAGCAAAGACGTACTAGATCCAATGCAACAAAGCAGTGTACTTTATAAAATTTCATGCCACGATTGTAAAGCTACGTGTGTTGATCAGACCAAGAGACAATTAAAAGAAACGAGAATTAAAGAATATCATTCTGACATTAATAAAAGATCAGGTTCATCTTCTGTAATATCTCATTATAAGTTAGAGTATAATCATAATTTTGACTGGGAACATGTTGAGATATTAGACAAAGAAGCTTCATATAGCAAAAGATTAATATCTGAAATATTGCATATTAAAGAAAAAAATAACTGTCTCAACAAACAAAATAATACAGATTTTTTTCCAAATTTCTATTTACCTGTTATTAACTTGTTCCCCACTTCTTAATATTCCCTCCCTCTTCCCTTTTCCTAGAATCCTCTCCTTTCTTGTCTCTTTCCGAATACTTTTGCCTCTTGATTTTTCTACTGGTTCCTTATAAATTCACTAACAGCCTTTTTATACACACAGAAATAAAAAACTGTCAGCTAACTAGTATCAGTCTATCATGGTTTACATATTTCCTCTGAATGTTTGTGCATTGAGGTAAGGTTTCATATAATCTCATGTTAGTTTTCTCTTTTTTTAAATTAATTTTTTTAAATTTTTAACAAACTTGTTAATTTAGTTAAATCTCTTACAATGTCACGAGGTGGTCGATCGTGGTTTCGATTTCTGGGATAAATCTTAACTGTACTACGACTAGTAATGCGGTTTTTATTCTTGGACCTCAATTTCATCGTTCTAATATTTGGACTCTTTACAAGGAGAATAATCTGGTTTATTAATTTAACTGCATGATACACGACATAAAAGGATTTCAAGTGAGATGACACCGTATTAAACTCTTCTCTACGTTTCTGTTAAAAAAACAATCTTAATTTGCGATTTGCGTGCGTGCGTTATAGTTGGTGATGTCTTTATAATTTGTATTTGTACACTGATGGAGGCTAAAACCAATGAGCCGAAACGTATGTACATTATAGTTCAATACATAATAGAAATTTGAGCAATCAAATTCAACTCGAGCTTAAGCTTTCTTTTCCTTTGATTTTTTGTAATTTATTGATTATTAAAGCCCTATTCCGGTAAATTAAATGCGTCGATTTTAGCCATAACTCATTCTTAATTAAAAAAGTTAGTAACAATTTAAATTAAAAATGCAAATAAATATATCTCTTATTTTTCCTGCCTAGAAATTTCGAAAAAAGATCGTTATATTATTGTCATGTAGTAGATGTTTTCCTCTTATTTATTCAGACAACACTCATGACTTAAAGACATTTGAAAGACATCCAAAAGATGGCATTTTTTCCTAACGTATTTTAAACATTTTTCAGATGTCTTTAAGATATGCGTGTTATCTGAATATGTTATAGAAGTACTATAAGGTATACAGTTTCTGTTGCAAATTTTTACATGTTTTATATGTATACATGTTGTTCTTCAAAATAATGACTTGCTTATATCCATTAACGAATACTGTGCCATTTATTGATGAATAAATCGTAAGACTTTGATGTTCAGAACATTTTTGCAATGCATTTATAATTATTAATACATGATACGTGATACGTTGAATGCATGAGCGGGGAAGGAGTTCCGCCTTTCCTTCTGCATCTTTTTTCCGAAAATACCCTAACTGTACTCAACCCTTACACTTTTCGGAAAAGTATTATATTGAATAGGTTAAGATTTTTTTAAGGAGGGGTTTTTGCAGAAGCTTTCGTGCCCATGCATTCAATTTATCATTCAATTTACCACGTTTAAATAAATGAATCCGTCGGGATTATGGGTTATGAGAAAATCACACGATTTATTCTGAGAACAAAAAAACGTTTTATTCTTCACTTTATACACTGTATTGTCCAACGCTCATCACACAACTGACTCCCCACGAGCATCGTGCATAAAATAAAAAAGAAACAAAAGAAAAAAGAAATTCTCAGCTCAGGGGAGTAGAGGCTCATTAATACATACATTTTCAACACATTTCCCTTGTGTCGAAATAAATCTAATTTAATTTCAATAACTGTACGCATGTATTACGTTTAGTTTTCGTCAAGGATTTTGTTAGTATGTCAGCAACTATCATATTTGTATTTAGATACTTTACAATTATGTTGCCTTACTCTTGAGTTTCTCGCGAAAAATGATATTTGATGTCTATGTGTTTGCGGCGGACGTGATACACGCTATTTTTACATAGCTCTATGGTACTTTGGTTATAGCAATAAACTACAGTTGCATCTTTTACCAGTTTATAAATTTTCATATGGGTTAATAGATTTCTTATGTATATAATTTCCTTTGCCGCTTCCGAAAGGGATCTATATATTCGACTTCTATGGTTGAAACGCAATTGTTTTCTGTTTTTTACTATTCCAACTAATTGAATCTCCTGCTAATAACATAACATACTCTGTACACGACCGCCTATCGCTTGTGCCCTTGTCTAATCGAAATCTACGTATCCTATTAAGTCGACTTTTTTTTTAGTGTAATTCAGGCCTGCAGCCGGCTTGCACATTTCGACCGATTTTTCTTACCGTCATCCCCACTCCTTCTATTTTGTAGCACCTAGATTGCTCGCGGCAACGTATGTGAGAGATAGTAAATTGATCGTAATTTTCTTTTCAAAATACACTAATTCATCAGTTTTTGTTCATTTATTAATCGCGATAATATATTAAAACTTTGCTGCGTATCTTAAAAAATACTGTTCGAATAAAAAAACATTTTAGACAAAAGTTACTCATTTTTTTACGGATGTTAAAGATCCGTTGAAAAATTGATAGATTTTTATTTTAAAAAATGGAGTTGACCTTGAAATTAGTTTGAAGCCATCCACCAAATCGAAAAAAATTAATGCTCTTTTCACCTAACAATGAAACAACTTTTGTCTAAAACTTTTTTTCATAAAATGCTTTGTTTTCGAAATATTTTGATGTCTCAATTTAAATGCCGCACTCTGTATACTCAGGATCTCTATATAAGTTTATTATATAATAGGACACATGTACAGGGTGTCCGGTAATTGCTGAATCACCTCTCGGGTGCAGGTAGAGCGGGTTAAACCGAGTAGAAAAGTTCTCTACCGTTTTGCGATTTTTGCAATAATTAATGAGCAATTAATTAAAGATCAGCTAATTTGCGCGAATCTAAGCGTGCGGCGAGAAGAGACAGCCCACTATTTGTGTATTGTACTGTTTGTTAGGACGCAAGGATGCATTTTAAATGATCCACTCAAATATCTTAGAAACACCGCGTTAAATAAAAAAATGTTTCAAATAAAAGTTGTAGGTAAGGTAAAATAATTGAAAAATGAATAATTAACGAAATATTTCACAGTTTATGCAAAATTACGTCAAATTAAAGTATAAAATATCTCGTGAACTATTCAATTTTTGGCCATCCTATCCTTATAACTTTTTACGACAAATATTACGAGGAATTGATTTATATAAAAAAATTTGTGTGGTTCCATTTAAAAAAATAAAGAAGACTTTCAAATTTCAGAAGCGCTTCCACCCAAGATTAAACTAATATCCCTATCATTTTCTTCCTCCAAACCCTACAACTTTTATTTGAAACATTTTTTTATTTAACGCGGTGTTTCTAAGATATTTGAGTGGATCATTTAAAATGCATCCTTGCGTCCTAACGATCGTAACAGTACACAAACAGTGGGCTGTCTCTTCTGGCCGCGCGCTTAGATTCGCGCAAATTAGCTGATCTTCTTTAATTAATTGCTCATTAATTATTGCAAAAATTGCAAAACGGTAGAGAACTTTTCTACTCGGTTTGATTGAAAACGTTTGTACCACTTGTAAACGCTTGTTTTACTCATAGAAGACTCGCCAAAAGTAACATTCAACATTTCCATTGCGGTGCTGCACTTTATTCCATTTTTAAAGCAAAATTTAATGCAAATTCTTTGTTCCATTTTTTCCACAAGTAAAAAATCACCGAGCACACCAAAACACGCGCAACCTTTTAACAAGCAACAATAAAATAAGCGTCCAATATAGCTACCAATGTCAAGATACGTCAGGGACAAGTGTACTAACACAACAACAACAAAATTGTGAGAATTGGACTTATACAGCCAGCGAAATTAAAAAAATCCGCGCATTTTTTTATCAAGCCTCGTACTTGTTATCTATATAAATCTTTATTTTTAAAGATAGAGCGCATAAAATCGAGTGCATTATCTTTTTTAAGCAATCGTTATCCTTGCTCATACAAGTAAATTCATCAAAAATTGACGTTGATGTTTCGTCCCTCAAAGCAACAAAATACAAATAGAGTTTGCAACTTTAGTGGAATAGGCCTATTAGTGAAACTCAAAAGAAAACGCATCATCTCAATAGTATCTCGAGGATGATGTGGAAATCTATTGGCGTTAAATTTAAATATATACCATCCATTTGCTTTATATTATATAATTATGATAAATAAGGAGGAAATAATATCAATTTTATATATGTGTGTTCTATTATATTAGATCTATAACTTCAAACCCGCCTTTTTCCACAAAAATTAAGCCTTTATTTAAGAAACAAATGAAAAAAATACATCAATTACATCAAAGTATTGGCCATCGTTAGATATGACTTTTTCCCATCTTTCTAGCAATATGCGGATTCCACGGCGAAAGAACGACTCATCTTTAGAGGCTATCCAATCAGAGACCTATTTTTCGACGCTTTCATAAGAGTTGAAATGTTCCTCAGCAAGTGCGTGTGCCATCGACAGAAACAAGTGGTAGTCGGAAGGGGCACAGTCTGGTGAATAAGCCGCATGGGGTAGCACTTCTCAGCGAAGTGCTTCCAATGTTTCCTTGACAGCCTTAGTGACGTGAGGTTAAGCGTTGTAATGAAGCAAGATCACTTTATGCTGTCTTGTCTCATATTCTGGTCGTTTTTCGCGCAATGCTCGGCTCAAACGAATTATTTGTTGTTGGTAGAGATCCCCTGTGACTGTTTGACCAGGTTTCAGTATCTCATAATATACCACACCCTTCTGGTCCCACCAAATAGCTTTCTTACCATGAATATTGCGTTTTGGCGTCGATGTCGATGGTTGGCCTGGGTTGCAAATGGTTTTTCGGCGTTTGGGGTTATCGAAATAGATCCACTTTTCATCGCCAGTTACAATTCGATGCAAAAACCCCTTTCTTTTTTGCCTGGCAAGCAGCATTTCGGAGATGGTTTTTCGCCTTTCGATGTCTCTTTCTTTCAGTTCATATGGCACCCATTTTCCTTCCTTGTATGGCTTTTAAACGCTTGGAAATGGCTGCTTGAGTAACATCCAA
Source organism: Linepithema humile (assembly GCF_040581485.1). Lineage (NCBI taxonomy): Eukaryota > Metazoa > Arthropoda > Insecta > Hymenoptera > Formicidae > Linepithema > Linepithema humile. Next base: position 13,741,164 of record NC_090130.1, on the reverse strand, counting down.
CGTTTCTGCAAGTTGATTTTGTGTTTGACATGGATCTTTATCCACCAATGCTTGCAGTTCTGTATCTTCGAATTTTTTTGTTGTCCTGGACGTTCTTTATCATTCGTATCAAAATTACCAAGTTTGAATTGTCGAAACCATTCCTTGCAAGTTGTTTCCGATAGAGCAAGTTCCCTATAAGCTTCAACAAGTATTCGATGAGATTCAGCAGCACTTTTCTTTAAATTGAAACAGAAAAGCAAAGCTTCGCGTAAATGATGCTTATTTCGTTGAAATTCAGACATTTTCTTTGCAGTAAAAAACTATGTTGTTGTCACAAACACAAACTTTTATATATTGAATATTGTTGACAGATGTCAAAACTATAAATGATGCCTTGTTCAGTCATTACAGTTGACGATTGTCAAAGTTACAGCTATTTATCGCTAGACGGCGGGTTTCAAGTTATAGATCTAATATAATGAACTTATATACAGATCCTAAGTATATGTACATACACAGTTAACATACGTGCTTATTTTACAATTTTACTTTTTTAATTTTATAATATATAATAATAATAATAACAATAATAATAATTATTATTATTCTATATAAAAAGTAAATAGCGCGCGGGGCAACACGCCCCAAAGTCTCATACGATTTGCAGTTAATTCGCACCTGAGCTCAAGCGTCTGACGTTGCCGCGAACAGTCTAGAAGCTATGAAATAGAAGGAGTAGGGATGATGGTAAGGAAAATCGGTCAAAATGTGCAAGCCAGTCGTAGGACTGGTGTAATTTATGCTGTATTCCCTTCAAATATCTTAATATGTTTCGCCATTTTTCAATAAATTTGTTTTGAATTCATACAAAAACGACTTAGTAAACTAGTCGTAAATGTTATGTCCGGCCGCGTCGCATTTGCTAAATAAACAACCCACAAGTTCTTTACATAATTTATCTATCATTTTGTTTTTATCGTTACATCTATATTTAGTTTTAAGAGCGTACTCAACGGATTATAATTCTCCATACTAAATCTTTTTAAAATATCTAGGACATATTTCTTTTGCGTTACTTTTATATCTCCGATATCGCCTCCCTTTCTATGTGCATACCTAGGATATTCTTAATATTACCCAAATCTCATTTTAAATTTGCGCTTTAACAAATCTTTTATTTTATTTAAATTCGTTAATTTTGCAGACGCTATCAACAAATCATCAACGTAAATTATTATTGCGGTATCACTGTTTTCCTTTAAATCAATATATTGTTGCGTCCTCCGGGTCGTTTCCACTGAGGCAGGCGCGGCATAATTTGCACTTGCAGAACTCGAGAATAAATAAGAAGACACTTTTTACAAAAACAAGAACTTTACTGAACTGAATTAATAAACTGAACAACCATGTTACAACCGTAATAAAATCAATAGGAGAACTGTCCAAACACGTCCGCACTGTTTGACAGCTGCTCCAAATCTGCTTGACTACCTTTGTTTATAAACAAATCTTTGGCATAGCAACCCTTGTTTACAAACAAACCCTTGATAAACTCGCGCGTTATGGAGACGATCTTCTGCTCCTGAAAGAACAGCGTTACATTGCGGAACAAGAAAATAGACAGTTTCACGAAGACAACTTTTCAAGGACGCAACACTGCTCCCCTTCTTCGAGATTGTCGCCCCGACAATCTTTCAAAATTTTTAACATCTTAATCCTTTTTCGATTTCAGGGTCCTGGATGAATCTTCTTGTTCTATCCTAAGCTGCTGTTATAGATTACTAGGCGATTCATTTCTTTAGACCCAATCGATTTGAATATTCTTTGCTTCCGTTACTCTTCATGATATGTCCTAATTTTCGGGGGGGTAACTACCGTGGACCCTTCGCCCCAAAAGGACTCTCCAAGTCCCTGCGTCGGCATTTGCCCTTCATTTCACGGAAAACCACGGATCAAAAACCGTGAGCGAGGCAGTCTTCATTTTCAAATTTATCTTGAAAATTTTATTTCCATTTCCAGTTTCCACTTTGTCGCAAAAGTCTCCACTTCTCATAATTCCTCTTTCTTTCCTTTCCTTTAATAAATTATTGGGTTGTTCAAAAAGTCATTGCGTTTTTTTCCAATAGATAGCGCTGTTCACGTTTATTTGTATCTGAGCGTGACATGAATGTCACATGTTTATGCGCATTTTGTTGTTGACACTTAACCTAAAAACCAAAAAAAAGTTGACGCAATTCGGTCGAGTTTTGTGTTTGTAATTGTGGTTTAAACATGGAGAATTTTGAAGAGCATATTCGCCATATTTTGCTTTATTACTTTAAAAAAGGGAAGAAAGCAACTGAAGCATGGGAAGAGTTGCGTCAAGTTTACGGAAATGTCATCGAAAAACGTCAGTGCCAGAACTGGTTCGCCCGATTCCGTGGTGGTGATTTTTCAGTTAAAGACGCTCATCGCTCCGGTAGACCTTCTGAGATTGACGACGATAAAATCAAGGCATTGGTGCAAGCAAATAGGCATTCAACAGTTCGGGAGCTTGCTACCGCTCTAAAAATGTCCATTGGAAGTGTTCATGGTCATTTGAAATCGCTTGGTTTCATGAAGAAGCTCGATGTTTGGGTACCGCATGAGTTGAAAGAAATTCATCTGACGAAGCGTATGAACGTCTGCGATCAACTTACCAAACGCGAAAAAAACGATCCGTTCTTGAAGCGTATGATCACGGGCGACGAAAAATGGATTGTCTACAACAATGTGAACCGAAAAAGGAGTTGGAGTAGGCGAGATGAAGCACCGGAAAGGCGGACATCCACCAAAAGAAGGTGATGCTGTCAATCTGGTGGGATTGGAAGGGACCAGTCTTCTATGAGCTGCTTCCAAAGAATAAAACGATTAATTCCGATGTCTACTGTGAGCAGCTACAGAAATTAAGTGATGCCATCGCACAGAAACGTCCCGAGCTGATCAATCGTAAGGGTGTGGTGTTTCACCACGACAATGTGAGACCACACACAAGTTTGGTCACTCGGCAAAAATCGTTTCAGCTTGGTTGGGATGTGTTGCCACATCCACTATATAGCCCAGACTTTGCGCCATCAGACTTCCATTTATTTCGCTCTTTGCAAAACTCTTTGAATGGTAAAACGTTTGCTTCTGAAGACCTCATCAAACAGCACCTTGACAAGTTTCTCGCAGAGAAAGATAGGAAGTTTTATGAACGCGGTATTATGAAGTTGCCCGAGAGATGGCAAAAGGTCATCGAACAAAACGGCCAATATATTATTGATTAATGTTCATTACGTATATTAAATAAACACACCTGAAAATCAAATGAAAAAAACGCAATGACTTTTTGAACAACCCAATAGTATTTTCTGTAATAAATATTTTATTTTAATATATTAAAATATAAATGTATAAAAATATAACAAAAAATAATATTAAAATATTGCACAAAATATTCAAAAGAAAAATTAATAGATTTCTTAATTGAACACGGTGTTTTAGTGTCTATAATTTCGTGTGATACGTATGGTAATAATGTACATATTAATAAAAAAACATTAATACATCAATATAAAAAAATTAATATGTGTTTTCAAGCAGTGCTTGGGCCTGGTTCATCGCAGGATGATTCTGGTTGGTCTTCTGGCTGATATGTGGACATCGGAGGATACATTTCCGCGATAGTTTTGAAGAAAACTTCAATTCGTTCCAGCCGGCTATAGACGCGTTTGAACAGAAATTCGGACAAATATTCAATAAAATGTTCGGATTTTGTTCCAAACTTTGGAATATTTCCCCGAACTTCTCTCCAAACGCGTTCTATATGTTGAGTATGCGCACCTATAAATTTAAAAACATTATACAGTTTAACTTTTACTTGGCATTATACAGTTAAAATAGTAAAAATACATTAATTTTAAATACTTCTTACCGGTTTCAGGATCGACAAGGTTGTAAGAGTGATTGACTGTCAGATGTTGGAAGCCTTCATTGCTTAAACAATTATAAGACTTCCAACAATCTGACACAACTATTGTTCCTGGCATGATTCACTGTTTGATGCATGCCAGGAGCGTTTTCTCTGTCCAATCCTCCACTGGAACCATGAAGAATAAAGATCAGGAGGCCTTAATAGGCGAACTTAATAGGCGATGGCGTCAGATTATGAGCTCAAAAGTGGTCATCTGAATTAGTTCAAAATGCTAATCGAGATGTCGCTTGCGTTCCACGACACCGTCCTCACAGCATGGTTGCTCGTCTCAATTTTACAAAGTTTTAGGTTGAAATTGGTACAACACGATTGAACACGATAGAAACACGACAGAAGACAGAAATGACGCGTATATGTTCATTTCCCGGTTGTAAATCGGGAAATGCAAGTAATAAAAAAAATAATAAATTATATGGTAGGAAGAATAAAACAATGTTTAAGTTCCCAAGAACGGTTTGTATTTACAATATAAAATTTACTTGGATTAATTCACCTCAAGTATCTAATATTTCTATAACAATGCTCTAGGACAAATTTTCGTTTATTCGACAAATATGGGAAGAAGTTATCGGCCGTAAAGCAAAGGACAATGAAGTCCTTTGTGAGCTCCATTTCAGATCAGAAGACATACAAAGAAATTATGAAATATTTCTTTCTAACGGTGTAAAGCATACAATGGAACGTGGAAAAGTAACTTTAAAACCGACAGCAATTCCTCATGACAACGTGTGCAATGTAAACATTTTTTTTTGCAAAAAACCAATATAATATTGAGTGGTGCAGCATGTTAATTTATCTTTCAAGTATTTTTTTATTCTTTACATCTTTCGTTCTTGTGTATGTATACGCAAGCGTATATGTATATGTGAGGAGTTTTGCGATTCGAACGCCGTCTATCGAATACCACCAGTATTACTTCAGAAACCTGATTTTGGTCGCATTTCTGAAAGCCTAGTTCGGCCTCCTGATCTCTATTCTTCATGACTGGAACGATGAAGATTTTCTTCGTATCTCGCTCGTATCCTCCGAAAATCCACTGACCTTTGATCAATCGACCACGATTGTATTTTCGTCGTCCAAATTTTGCCTCGTCTATTTCTACTGTGCGTCCTGGACCACCAAGCTTTTCGCTGTGTTTCTCAGCTCAGAACACACAGACCTGTAATTAGAAATAAGATTATTTTATTTTACAATACTTAAAATATTTACAGATGTTTAATTATTAAAAAATATTATTTACTTCTCGGCAAAAATTGAACCAATCAACAATCGTGGCCGATAATACACCAGTTTCATCCTGCGTATCGTCTTGACGTGGGTGTCGCAGCATTAAAAAGCATGCAACAATTTTGCAAACGGTACTCACGTCAAGATTTGTTCTATTGAACCATGTACCAGATTTCGCACTTTTTGTAAAAATCGCACTGCTTGGAGACACGTTTTTTGTGTACATTCTGTACAACATATCGTTTTTTACACCTATACATCAATGCTTTTTTATTAATATTTATATCATTACCACACGTATCACACGAAATTGTAGACGCTAAAACACCATGTTCAATTAAGAAATCTACTAATTTCTCTTTTGAATATGTCAGGTAACCAAATTCTAATAAGCTTAGCATTGCTTGTGCACTGTTATTACGCTTTTGGTATAATATGCAATAACTAATGACATTTCTTTGTTCAAATTTAGCGCAGAGCAACACTTAGTTATTACTACGCATGCGCGCGTGACCGCAGCGCATTCCCATGTCGCTACGCTCAGTCGGAATGACAGGTTTCGTAATCTGAAAAGTCGTAAACTTTAACAATTAATATCTCGCTTCGCAGGGCAGAGCGACGATTTTTCTGCCAGACTTTCATTTTAGACCAAAACGCGTTGAATGAGTCTATTTTTATTAAAATCGGAGGTGAGGCAGCTATTCTAAATAATTACCATTGCTTTAACCAACGAGCTAATTGACCTTCTAATTCCCTAAAAGACATCAACCAACGAAGTGAGGACATGAGATCCGTACGGATCGAAAGGAGGATGTTAAATATAGGTCGATTTTAACCCATGGTGTGGAACCAAAACTACACATGGTTTCTTATAGATTTCATACCGTAGAATCACGTGGTAAAATTTGTTTTCCTCTAGACACCGGGGAAAGTACGGAAAAATTGAAAAAAGACCATGAAAAATGGAATTTTCCGAGCTGGTTGAAGCTTGAAACATTCCTGCAGCGATTTTAAAAAAATAATTTGTCGCTCTTGTCTTTTTGCAGGGAGCAAGTTCTGAGGCCCTCACATGACATACAAAAAAGACCGAGCCGATACATGCGTCAGAAGACACCCTTATACCCAAAAAACCACCCCCAAAATCACTTAAACGATTCTCGCCAAGCTAGAAATGATTTGTCGCTCTTCTCCTTTTGCATAGAGAAAGTTTTGAGGCCCTCACATGACATACAAAAAAGACCGATCCGATACATGCGTCGGAAGACACCCTTATATCCGAAAAACTACCTCCAAAATCACTTAAACAATTCTCGCCAAGCTAAAAATAATTTGTCGCTCTTCTCCTTTTGCATAGAGGAAGTTCTGAGGCCCTCACATGACATACAAAAAAGACCGATTTGATACATGTGTCGGAAGACATTCTTATACTCAAAAAACCACCCCAGAGTGCCTAAAAAATTCTCGCCTAGCAAAAAATAACTTGTCGCTCTTCTCCTTTGGCATACAGAAAGTTCTGAGGCCCTCATACGACATGCAAAAAAGCACGATCCGATACATGCATCGGAAGACACTTTTTTACCCGAAAAATCACCCCCAAAATCACTTAAACGATTCTTGCCAAGCTAAAGGTGTCTTCCGACGCATGTATCGGATCGGTTTCTTTTGCATGTCGTGTGAGGGCCTCGGAACTTTCTTAGTGCAGAAGGAAAAAAACGACAAATTATTTTTTGCTAGGCGAGAATTTTTTAAGCACTTTGGGGCGGTTTTTTGAGAATAAGGGTGTCTTCCGACACATGTATCGAATCGGTCTTTTTTGAATATCATGTGAGGGCCTCAAAACTTCCTCTCTGCAAAAGGAGAAAAGCGACAAATCATTTTTAGCTTGGCAAGAATCGTTTAAGTAATTTTGGGGGTGGTTTTTCGAGTATAAAGGTATCTTCCGACGCATGTATCGGATCGGTCTTTTTTGTATGTTATGTGAGGGCCTCAGAACTTCCTCCCTGCAAAAGGACAAAAGCGACAAATTATTTTTTTTAAATCGCTGCAGGAATGTTCCAAGCTTCAACTAGCTCGGGAAATTCCATTTTTCATGGTCTTTTTTCAATTTTTCCATATTTTTCCTGGTGTCTAGAGGAAAACAAACTTTACCACGTAATTCTACGGTATGAAATCTATAAGAAACCATTTGTAGTTTTGGTTCCACACCATGGGCCAAAATTGACCTATATTTAACATCCTCCTTTCCTTCTATAAAGATAGTGATGAAAAGATTTCATTGATTCAACAATAGACAATAATTCTCGACGTGTAACACAATAATTTCTCTCAAATTTGCTTAAAACCCGACTAAAATAGGCAATTACTTTCTCATTGCCATCTTGAATTTGTGATAAAACTGCTCCTATTCCATGGTTTGAAGCATCAGTGTCAAGGATAAATTCCCCTTGCTCATTGGAAAAAGATAAAATCAGTGTTGAAACCATTTTTTGTTTTAATTTTTTAAAAGCTTCTTGACATGCTTGCGTCCAATCAAATTTGACTTGATTTTCGGTAAGCGAAAATAAGAATTTTGCTATCAAAAAAAATTCCTTTACAAACTTTCTATAATATGAGCAAAATTCTAAAAAGCTTCGCACTTGTTTTTTGGTTTGGGGAATTGGCCAAGTTTCTACAGCAGAAATTTTCTCAAGATCTGTTATTATACCCAATTCGGAAACAACATGACCTAAATATTTCAAATAATATAATAAAAGAGCATTAAGCCGTCGCAGGATGTGTGAAATTTTTAATTTTTCTTAAAGAAATTAATTAATTAGTTTACATGAGACAGTTAAATTGTACACCGATCTCAGATCGAGATACTTAAAGTGTACGAAAAGTTAAGTACATTGTTCTCACATATGGAGAATCATGATGTACTGATAGGAATTATTGGAAAGAAAGGAAAAGAGAGAAAAAATATCAGGACGCGAGTGGCTAAGCCGGGAATTAAATCCGGGTCTTCCGCTTGCCGGGCGAATGTTCTGACCACTAAACTACTCAGACCCCACACTTCTAACATTTATCTCTCCTAGATTAGGAAATAAACAATTCTGTGGGACATAAACGCGTCATAATGCGTGATTTAAACCAATTACACATATAATGGAAAAGCTCATATGATAACTATCAAATAATATAATAGAAGAGCATTAAGAGCCGTCGCAGGATGTTAGTGAGAAATTTCGCAGGATGTTAGTGCGAAAGATAATGCTCTTCTATTATATTATTTGATAATTATCATATAAGCCTTTCCATTATATGTGTTCTAAATATTTCACTTGCCTCCCTAAAAGAGAACATTTCTTTGGATTAATCTTTAAATTCGCTGAACGAAATTGAAGAAAAACTGATCTAGGATTAGCCATTATGTCTTCAAAAGTTTTACTAAACACAATTATATTATCTAGATATACCAAGCAAATTTTGGATAAAAATTCTCGAAGAACTTTTTCCATTAACCGTTCGAAAGTCGCTGGAGCGTTACATAAACCAAATGGCATAACCGTAAATTGCCAAGGACCATTTCCTATGGAAAACGCCGTTTTTTTTCTATCTTCAGAATGAACTTTTACCTGCCAATATCCACTCTTTAAATCTAAAGTAGAAAACCATGAATTTCCTGACAATTAATCCAATATATCTTCAATTCGCGGCAGTGGAAAAGAATCCTTAATTGTAACAGATTTAATTTCTTATAATCTACACAAAATCTTAAAAAACCATCCTTTTTCTTTACAATAACCACAGGAGAAACCCAAGGATTTGGGATTCTTCAATAACACCTTGTGATTACATGTCAAGAATGATTTGATCAACATCCTTTCTAAGGTGAATGACTTACTCTAAATTTCGGGATTTCTTTCCTCTTTGCCGAATCGATCCCGATCAATTCGACAAAACGGGAAAGTCCCAGTTGCGCACAGAATAAATCGGACACAGCAAGTTGAATGAATCGGACACAGTGTCAATCGGACACATAACAATCGGACACAGTAACAATCGGACACATTGAAAATGGACACAGTGCCAATCGGACACAGTAACAAATGGACACACGATGGTTGCTATCGGACACAGTGCCAATCGGACACAGTAACAAATGGACACACGATAATGGTAATCGGACACATAACAATCGGACACAATAAGAAACGGACACACTGTGATTGGAATCGGACACAATGGTAATCGGGCACAGTGGCAATCGGACACATTAAAAATCGGACACAATGCTGATCGGACACAATAGAAAACGGACACACGATGGTTGCAATTGGATACATGATAATCAAACACAACAGGAAACAGACACACGGTAGTTGCAATCGGACCACATGCTCCGTGACAGTTTTCCTAACTCTAAAAACGTTACTATAACGATTTTAATTTGTTGATTTTTCGCTTTCGTTCTTTCTATGCATACACTTTTCATGCAAAGCGAGGTTCCACATGGATTTACGACTTTTTTGTGAACCTTGGTTAACCTTGTTAGGTTTACCTTGTTAGGTATAACCTGAGGAGGATTTGTTATTTGTTTTACACGGGGGAACCCCTACGGGGCGAAGTCCTCCGCCGCCTACGCGTGAAATTTCAAACAAAGCGAGGTTCAACATGGATTTACGAGTTTCTACACAAAGCGAGGTTTAATGCAAATCCAATGTTCAAATTTAGTGCAGAATTTAGAGTAACACTAACAGTAAGTATAATGTTTATAAATCAAATACATGATTCGACTATATTCAACTATGTTTATTTAATTTTAATAGATTCTTAAAACAGAGATTTTATATACAGAAATATTATATAGAAAGAAAGCGATAAATCAACAGATTAAAGTCGTTATAGTAACGTTTTTAGGGTTAGGAAAACTGTCACGGAGCATGTGTCCGATTGCAACTACCGTGTGTCTGTTTCCTGTTGTGTCCAATTGCAACCATCGTGTGTCCGTTTTCTATTGTCCGATTAGCATTGTGTCCGATGTTCAATGTGTCCGATTCCAACCACAGTGTATCCGTTTCTTATTGTGTCCGATTGTTATGTGTCCGATTACCATTATCGTGTATCCATTTGTTACTGTGTCCGATTGGCACTGTGTCCGATAGCAACTATCGTGTGTCCATTTGTTACTGTGTCCGATTGACACTGTGTCCGATTTTCAATGTGTCCGATTGTTACTGTGTCCGTTTCCTATTGTGTCCGATTGTTATGTGTCCGATTGCAACCATCTTGTGTCCGTTTTCTATTGTGTTCGATTGACACTGTGTCCGATTTATTCTGTGCGCAACTGGGACTCACTCGACAAAACTTAGTTTGTCGACTTTTCATTATTTAAAGCCGGACATTCCGCCCGGAAGTGACCCTTAGCACCGCACTGCCAACATTCTTTATTTTGTGCTACATTATTTTAAAATTTGTTAATTTTATTTTTTTTTTAATTCTTTTTTTCTTTATTTTTTTTCATTCTCATTAGTTTTACTGTTTTTATTTATTCCAAATAAATTTTTTTCAATATTAATTTGAAATTTATTTTTTTCTCTTTCCTTTCTAACAAAACTATTTTCCTGAATTACCTTTATAGCCATAGCTCTTTCTAAAACTGATTTTAATGAAATTACACCTTCCAATTACAATGTCTTTTCAATAAAACACCCCGATATCGCGGCGATAAACTGCGCACAAGCTATTTTATCTCTAACTTCATTAGAACACTCCGAATTAGCTAACCGCGATAGACGTTCCAAATCTGCGCCTAAAGCAGCTAAATCTTTGAAAACTTTTTGTTTCCTATTTGTAAATTGAGTATAATGAATTTGAGTTAAATTTCCCTTCCCGTAACGTAATTCTAATCTTGATTTTAATTTCTCAAATCTTAAATTTTCTATTTCAAAAATTCCATCTAATATCGAACGCGCTATACCCCTTAAACATGATGCTAACGTTATCGTTTTAACCGAATTAGACCACGCATTTGCTTGAGATATAAGATTGAATTGATTAAGAAATTCGCAAAAAGGGGCACTTCCGTCAAAATTATCCGGCTTTAGCTTTTAACCAAGCTTGTTGTTATAAAAATTTCCGCGCTTATTTCGATCTACTGCGTTTCTATTATTAGACGGTCTTAGCTGTAATTGAAGGACTCTTTCCTGTATTCGGCGAATCTCCTCATCTCGCTCTCGTATATGTGTCTCAAATTCCATGCGCTGTTTCAATTGTTGCTCCCGCAGTTGTTGGATCTTGTGGAAAGCAGCTTAAAGAGTCACAGCTTCCACCGCTGACTCCGCTGATACCGAGGACGCTCGTGTACTCCGCCACGAGCGTCTTCCTCTTCAAAATTCCTGTCATCGGATCCTGAAGATCACTTCCTGTGGCCATTTTTTTTTTATCCCAGACGAGCCCCCAAATGTTGCGTCCTCTGGATCGTTTCCACTGAATCACGCGAGTTCAAATTGTGCCGCGCGTGACTCAGTGAAAACGATCCGGAGGATGCAACAATATACACACGGATTTACAGCTGTTTTCTTAAAATTTAACCTCTCTAAATAATTATCTAATTTTTTATACCATTCGCGTCCTGCTTATTTTAACCTATAAAGATCTATTTAATTTGCATATTTTCTTTTTTTCACCAGGTTTGACAAACATTCCTAGTTATTTCATATATACCTCTTCTGTTAAGTCTCTTTGAAGGGACTAGCAGTTATGACGTCCAATTGATGTATGTACATTCCTTTTATGACACCAGTTGCTAAAAGAGTACGGATCATTTCCACAGTCTTGCCACAGGTGCAAATACTTCATTAAAATCGACTCCTTTGCATTGCTGATCACCTTTCGCGATCAGTCTGGCTTTGAACTTGTCGGTGGAGCCGTCTGTATGTGTTTTTACCTTAAAAACTCATTTACATTTTAATACCTTTTTATCCTTTGGTCTACTTACCAAAGTCCATGTGTTGTTTTCTATCAAGGAGTTGTATTCTGCCTGCATTGCTTGTCATAAATTCTTATTTGGACCATCCATGGTTTTTTGAATACTCTCCAGTTCAGTATACAATTCGTCTCGGGTTGATTTTATATGGAATAGCTTCTTCGGTCTGCCGGACTTTCCAGTCCTCTCAAGTTTAAGACAACCAGGTTCCTTGGTAGCAATCGGGGTTTTGGTTTCAATCAATGTTCACTATCTATAATTTCATCCTGGAGCAAATCTTCATTGACATCCTCTATTTCTTCTGAGGGGTGTTCTTCTTCTATGTTTTTCAGCGGTGCTGGATTCATTGGTATTTTGAATAATTCAGATTCGTTTTCATATGGAGTTATATTTTGATCTTCGATGAATCGGACATCTTTTTTTTTGATAACTGTTTTAGTTTCTCGTTCTTCCCATAGATGATATGCTTTTGCTTTATTTGAGTATCTCACCAAGATATATTCTTTTCCCTTTGGCTCAAATTTGTTTCTTCTTCGTCCTTTCTCAAGAGCTATAACCTTACTTTCAATTTATCTCATAAAACCTATGTAGGGTTCTTGATTCGTCCAAACTTCATATGGAGTGATGTATTGATTCGCCCTTGTTGGACATCTATTTCTCATCTATATGTGTTGCTACGTTGATTGCTTCAGCTCACAAAGAAAGAGATAGGCTTGAATGAGCATGCACCGTGCCATTTCAACTAAGGTACGATTCTATTCTTTTGGACACTCCGTTTTGTTGAGGCGTGTATTTTACAGTTAATTCCTTTAAAATTCCTTCTTTCTTCAAAAATTCATTGAACTCTAGTGATAAATATTCTTTCCCATTGTCCGTCCTTAATTTCTTTATGTTATACCTTGTTAGCTTCTCAACATTCGCCTTGCATTCCTTAAAAGCATCTTAAACATTTGACCGTTCTTTAAGGGTTTGATATGGATATAACGGCTTTTGTCGTCTATAACATCGCAAAATACTTCGTTCCTCCTAAAGATGACGTCGAAAATGGATCACAGATATCGTTGTGTACTAATCCGAGTATGTTCTTTTTTCTCCGGGCGGATGTCTTGTAAGGTAATTGATGTATATTTCTTTTCTCACAAACTTCACACACTGAGTTTGAATTTTCCATATTTTCGTTCATACCCATGACCATTTGTTTATTTTTCAAGTTACGAACATCGTTGAAATTTAAACGCCCTAATCTTTGATGCCATTCAACTAATACACTGTCTTGTCGTGTATCATAGCTCTGTGGCTTGCTCTTTCCTCTACCAAGTATAAACCATTTTCTTGTCTTGCAGTTATTCCAACATTTCTTGATGTCTGATTTTTGCACCATCTTTGTAAAAAATCAATCTATATCCGTTTTTGGTTATTTGCAATACTGATAATACATTGTTTTTAAATTTAGGTACTAACATGGCCTCCTGCAATCTAACATTGTTTTTATCCGTATTTGTAACACTCCCTTTTGTATCAATTTATCCTTTTCCGTTTGAATTGACACTCTCTTCAGTAGCAGTATAGACCATAGTTTGACAATCACTTATCTCTGTAAAGGAGGATATTAAATATAGATCGATTTTGGCCCATGATGTGGAACCAAACTACAAATGGTTTCTTATAGATTTCATACCGTAGAATCACGAGGTAAAGTTTGTTTTCCTCTAAACAGCGGGGAAAATACGAAAAAATTGAAAAAAGACCATAAAAAATGCAATTTTCCGAGCTAGTTGAAGTTTGGAACATTCCTGGAGCGATTTTTAAAAAATGATTTGTCGCTCTTGTCCTTTTGCAGGGAAGAAGTTTCGAGACTAACAAACAAAGTACAAAAGAGACTGATCTGATACATGCGTCGGGAGACACCCTTATACCCGAAAAACCACCCCCAAAATCACTTAAACGATTCTCGCCAAGCTAAAAATGATTTGTCGCTTTTCTCCTTTCGCATAGAGGAAGTTTTGAAGCCCTCACATGACATACAAAAAAGACCGATCCCCGATACATGCATCGGAAGACACCCTTATACTCAAAAAACCACCCTAGAGTGCCTAAAAAATTGTCGCCTAGCAAAAAATAATTTGTCGCTCTTCTCTTTTGGTATACAGAAAGTTCTAAGGCCCTCATACGACATGCAAAAAAGTACAATCCGATACATGCGTCGAAAGACACCCTTAGTTTGGCGAGAATTGTTTAAGTGATTTTTGAGGGTAATTTTTCGGGTAAAAGGGTGTCTTTCGACGCATGTATCAGATCGTACTTTTTTGTATGTCATGTGAGGGCCTCAGAACTTTCTGTATGCTAAAGGAGAAGAGCGACAAGTTATTTTTTCCTAGGCGAGAATTTTTTAGGCACTCTGGGGTGGTTTTTTGAGTATAAGGGTGTCTTCCGACGCATGTATCGGATCGGTCTCTTTTGTATGTCATGTGAGGGCTTCAGAACTTCCTCTATGCGAAAGGAGAAAAGCGACAAATCATTTTTAGCTTGGCGAGAATCGTTTAAGTGATTTTGGGGGTGGTTTTTCGGGTATAAGGGTGTCTCCCGACGCATGTATCAGATCGGTCTTTTTTGTACTTTGTTTGTTAGTCTCGAAACTTTCTCCCTGTAAAAGGACAAGAGCAACAAATCATTTTTTAAAAATCGCTCCAGGAATGTTTTAAACTTCAACCAGTTCGAAAAATTGCATTTTTTATGGTCTTTTTCAATTTTTCCGTACTTTCCCCGCTGTTTAGAGGAAAACAAACTTTACCACGTAATTCTACGGTATAAAATCTATAAGAAACCATTTGTAGTTTTGGTTCCACACCATGGGCCAAAATCGACCTATATTTAACATCCTTCTTTGTCTTTTTCGTTGCTCATGTATACAGTTGCCCCATTATCCAAATATCAGATGTTTGAATTTTTGCAATAATTATTAAATGCTATAGCCGTCATTGCATCATTTTGTTTTTGTATTAAATTATTACTTTTAGAACGGCAGTTTTTTGCATGATGTCCATATTTTTTGCATATATGATAATTTCCACTAAATTTAAATTGTTTTTCTATATTTTTGTTGAAATTCTTTTTACTAGTCTTTTTCTAGTTACTAGAGCGTTGTTATGACTTGTGTCTTCTGTCATGTTGTTCTCTCCTCTTCTCGCTTCTTCTTCTATGAGTTTTATCTTTAAACTTTTAAAGTTAGGCAGTTCGTCGCGTAACCCGATCGCTATGGCGAAACTTTCGTACTGTGTCAGTATCGAACTCAGTCAGTGGACTCTATACATACTAGAAAGAACACCGCCGTTAAAGCCAGCTTGTTTGTGAAACAGAAAACCAATAGAGAGACAGAAAAGGCATCCCCTGCTATGGAGATTATTATTATTATTTTTCCATTTAGATAAACGTGCGAGACAGAATAAACATTCTTTAGATTTTTTCTCTCTCGGCTCAGAGTCATTAGGCAAATCCCTACTCAGTGCTCATTCCATTACGTACAAAGTTCACTGACTTGTGAGTAACATTACTGACAGCAGCTCGTTCAAGATCTTCATTCCCACTTCTCCAGTTGTTCGGCTTTGTGTTAAAATTCACTAGTATATTGCGTTATCGTTTGCTGTGCTTCTTTTTTTCATCTTATGTAATTGTTTACATAGTACAGCTCTTTATACAGGACTTCTGGATTCATGCACTTTTCTTAGGTTTTCCCAAGCCTCACATGATGTTTCAGTCTTTTTTACATGATTTAACTGACTTTCTTCTACGCTTAAATAAAATCAGACCAATGCCTTCTCATCTTTCCTTTCGAGTCCATCTGTCCAATCGAGTGCGTTTTCTTCAGTTTTTGCTTCCATTCCGTTTGTATAAGTCTATAGTTCATTAAATATCAGAAGATTCTTCAACTGAATCTTCCAAGATTCGTAATTTTTCTCACCAAGCTTCTGAATTTGATTCGGATTTATCGTTGTCATATTTTATGTGTTTTTCTTGATTTTTATTTCCGCGTTTATTTAACGCGGTTATTTTCTATTTGTGCACTATAAATGTCGTGGGCCCATAATCTGTCGGGATTATGAATTATGGTAGAAAACGCGATTTATTCTGAGAACAAAAAACGTTTTATTCTTTACTTTATATACCGTATCATCCAACGCTCGTCACACAATAGCTGACTCCCCACGCACATCGCGCATAAAATGAAAAAGAAACAAAAGAAAAAAGAAACTTTTAGCTCAGGGGAGTAGAGACTCATTGATACATACATTTCCAACAAAATCTACTATACGTACGTTTTATTAAATGTACATGATGTTAGAAAGTTACGTTCTATTCAGTAAATTTCTTTTGTTAATAAGTTTTTAATAAACAATAACTGCAAAGGTTAAAAGCTTTACATTATTCAAGGTAATTATCTTGATAACATATATTAAAATAATTGAAATTGAAGGTTATTCCCTATCTTTAAATAATTACCTGCGCTTTTATTTATTGATTAACTTGATTAACTTTTTGATACTCTTCAAATGCTTATTTTTTAAGCTATTGTAAAAACTTTTTTATATAATAAATATGTATTTTGTATGTAACTCTCAGAGTTCATAATTTTTTTTAAAAAAAGAATAAAAAATGAGTCTATTTTGTTAAAATAAAATTTATTTAAAATTACTTCAAAAAATGATTTCACTATCTGTTTATTTTTTTCGAAAATTTTAAATTTAGTTATCCATTTTAGTCGCTTATATCTTAAAATTTATAAGTTTTTAAATATTTTTATAAAAGAAAAATGTATTTAAAATTTTATCTAAAGAGAATTTTGCATAATTCTTGTGAGAAAATGTTTTCGATCAATTTATGTAAATTTGAAATACGAGGTGTATCTAAAAACTAATGAGCCTAGTGCTATAAAATTTTTTATTAATAACAGAACTATAAATCAATATTATCCTCTTCAAAGTAGTTCCTTTGGGAAACCATACACCGCCGCACAGTGATGCAAACGCACAATTTTCTATTCAAAATCGGCTACAGGTGGTATTTCTTAACCGATTTAGATGTTTCTTTCACAGAAATACTCAGAAATAAATTCTAAAGAAAACTGTGAAAGCCGATTTTTTATTTTTTTTGTTTGTGCAAAAATATTTAAACAAATAAAGTGATAAATTGATACTTTTCAACTAAATTATTTTTTGTATGACAAACAACAACTTGAATAACTCCAGTATCAATGAAAACCAATGCTATCTTATCAAAACAATAGAAATAAATCATTAAATTTTCAACTTAATTTTTATAAACAAATGTTTTAAACAAGTTATCGATCGAAACGCATTCTCTCTGAAATAAATAATTTTTTAACTTAATTAATTGAAAAATTACCACTAAAATGACGTTTATGACAAAACTTTATCGTAAACTAACAATTCCTATTGTTATAAACAATTAAATAAACAAATAATCATTTTGCGACATCTTACTACAGATAACTTTTCATATTTAAAGTATTTGTTCCGATAGTACTGATCATTAAAGCGAAACGCGAAAACGTAACATGTTACACGAAACATGTTACATGAAATATGCTTTTAAACTTTTGAGTCGGCTTCTAACTGATAATTTTTAATAAGCATTATAATTTCGGCATCGATATCATTTTCTGGCTTTTTCCAGTGTTTCCTTAAAGACGCAATATAAAGATCAGACGATACGAGCAATTTGTGTATGAGATCTTCATTTGTGGCCAATCGAGAGTATTTCCGAGTGTGAAATTCTCTGAAGCGTTTAAAGTCTTTGTTTCGCGCTTCAGCAGCTTCTTCGGAATATTGTCCAATTGGTAGCAAAAAATTTTCCATTACTTTTGTACCATGCATAAGTATTTTATGGACAGTTGAAGGCATGAAGTACCATGAATAAAGCTGGACATACAATTCTGCAGTGTCAAGAGTAAATTTATCAAAAAATGACGATGGTACTTTGGTGTTACTTGCAAGTATTCTCAAAATTTGACCAAATCTTCTGATGAGCTCTACATTTACTCCTGTTATTCTGGCAGATAAATCAGGATCCGAAAAGAATCTTCGTGCAACGTTTCCGTTATTGGTGTTCCCAGTTCCGTGATTTGGTTTATCAATGAGTAAACCAAGCTCTTCTCTAAATTTTGTGCAAATCCTTTCTTTTGCTTCATTTTTTAATCGCTTTTCCTCGTCAGTGACTGCATATCGTTTACAGAATGATAAGCGATAGCCAATGTGTAAAATGCATTCCATAAATCTTATCCATGCATGTAACGTGGAGAGACCAAATTCAAAATGGGAAGTATTTTCTCTTTTTTCTTTAACACGTTCAAGATGGTTCATTTCGCTCGGCTTAGCACCACAAATGTAGCAACTTGCAGATGACGAACAATCGGAGAGTGCTTGGCAGACTTTCCCATCCACCATTGTTAATTTCATGTCTACATGAACCATGAACGTGGCATACAACTATTTTACAGTACAGCTAGAAAGAATCTTTGTATGTAAGGAGCAAGTTTGAAAAACGCTTCAAAACATGGCTAGATTCAGACTTTGTTGTCGATCGTTCTGAGAAAAAGCCAACTGCTGGAAGGAAATCTTGTTCGAGCGATTTCCAAAAACTTTCTCTTACGACAAAGAGGCGAAAACTGATTTCAATACAAGAAAATTATTCAAATATTGAAGTTCAGGAAGCATTTCTTTATATGCTACGAATTAATGGAAGGAGGAAATTGGCAAATGCTATAAAAAATCTTTTAAAAGAAGATGAGGACGAGTCTAAAGATAATCATGATAATGGATCGTATTCTCCATATACTGCAGAAGAAGCTGTAGCGCTGATAGAAGACGTGAAGTTATCGAAGTACCAATATGAAATTATTCAGAAGCAAGCGAAATGTAGAAATGCTGACATTTATCCTTCATATCACAAGGTACTGGAAGCAAAGAAAGAATGCTATCCTTCGCAGATAGTCACGTCTGAAACAGAAGTGCGCATCAATCTCCAATCGCTGATTGATCATACTATTTTGAGACTTTTTAAAGATCCCACATTACATCTCCCTGATCTTGATGATCGTGCAAAAATTTATAATTTAGATTTCACCTTGAAATATGGTTGCGATGGAGCATCAGACCAAAAGAGATACAACCAAAAGTTTTCAGATGCAGATTCCATAGATGAAACAGTTTTCACCATCTCCATGGTGCCACTTTGCTTGAAAGAACGTGAAAAATCCACAATTATCTGGAGCAATCCTCAACCTGCATCTCCAAAACGTTGTATTCCAATTTCTTACATATTCGCTAAAGAAACAAAGGATCGAACAAAGAGTGAAATGCAACTTATAAAAGACCAAATAGAGATGTTGCATCCAACGAAAGTGAATGTCTTCCATGCCACGTTCATGGTTCATGTAGACATGAAATTAACAATGGTGGATGGGAAAGTCTGCCAAGCACTCTCCGATTGTTCGTCATCTGCAAGTTGCTACATTTGTGGTGCTAAGCCGAGCGAAATGAACCATCTTGAACGTGTTAAAGAAAAAAGAGAAAATACTTCCCATTTTGAATTTGGTCTCTCCACGTTACATGCATGGATAAGATTTATGGAATGCATTTTACACATTGGCTATCGCTTATCATTCTGTAAACGATATGCAGTCACTGACGAGGAAAAGCGATTAAAAAATGAAGCAAAAGAAAGGATTTGCACGAAATTTAGAGAAGAGCTTGGTTTACTCATTGATAAACCAAATCACGGAACTGGGAACACCAATAACGGAAACGTTGCACGAAGATTCTTTTCGGATCCTGATTTATCTGCCAGAATAACAGGAGTAAATGTAGAGCTCATCAGAAGATTTGGTCAAATTTTGAGAATACTTGCAAGTAACAGCAAAGTACCATCGTCATTTTTTGATAAATTTACTCTTGACATTGCAGAATTGTATGTCCAGCTTTATTCATGGTACTTCATGCCTTCAACTGTCCATAAAATACTTATGCATGGTACAAAAGTAATGGAAAATTTTTTGCTACCAATTGGACAATATTCCGAAGAAGCTGCTGAAGCTCGAAACAAAGACTTTAAACGCTTCAGAGAATTTCACACTCGGAAATACTCTCGATTGGCCACATCTCATACACAAATTGCTCGTATCGTCTGATCTTTATATTGCGTCTTTAAGGAAACACTGGAAAAAGCCAGAAAATGATATCGGCCGAAATTATAACAAATAGAAGCCGACTCAAAAGTTTGCTCATGTAACATGTTTCGTGTAAAACGTTTTCGCGTTTCGCTTTAATATCAGTACTATGATACTTTAAATATGAAAAGTTATCTGTAGTAAGATGTCGCAAAATGATTATTTGTTTATTTAATTGTTTATAACAATAGGAATTGTTAGTTTACGATAAAGTTTTGTCATAAACGTCATTTTAGTGGTAATTTTTCAATTAATTAAGTTAAAAAATTATTTATTTCAGAGAGAATGCGTTTCGATCGATAACTTGTTTAAAACATTTGTTTATAAAAATTAAGTTGAAAATTTAATGATTTATTTCTATTGTTTTGATAAGATAGCATTGGTTTTCATCGATACTGGAGTTATTCAAGTTGTTGTTTGTCATACAAAAAATAATTTAGTTGAAAAGTATCAATTTATCACTTTATTTGTTTAAATATTTTTGCACAAACAAAAAAAATAAAAAATCGGCTTTCACAGTTTTCTTTAGAATTTATTTCTGAGTATTTCTGTGAAAGAAACATCTAAATCGGTTAAGAAATACCACCTGTAGCCGATTTTGAATAGAAAATTGTGCGTTTGCACCACTGTGCGCCGGTTGCTCCTACTCCCGGTAGTAGTGCTGGAAGTTTTTAACTGCAAGTACCTTTAGCTGGTCTATTACGACCTTTTGGATATTGTCCATAGTTCCAAAATGACAACCTTTGAGATGGAATTTGAGCTCGAATCGTACTTAAAAATCCACGATTAATCACCTGTTATGATATGTCTTTCTTTTCCCGAATTCACCCGAATTCTTTCCTCAAATTCCACCTAAAGGTCGTCATTTTGGAACTGTGGACAACATCCAAAAGGTCGTGACAGACTAGCTGAAGGCTAGTTTGTCATTTTCAATTAAGATTTCCAGCACTGCTATCGAGAATGGAAACAACGTCTCCGGCGGTGTGTGGCTTCCCAATGGAACTACTTTAAAGGGAGTAATATTGATTTGTAGTTCAGTTGTTAATAAAAAATTTTATAGCACCATTTATATCTCATTACTTTTTAGATACATTTCTGTATGGTACAGTCTTCGTGTCTTTAACCAATAAACTCAAGGACGGACACAGAACTTGAAAATGAATTTTCGAGTTATAAATACTTAAAAGGCTTGCTCACAAGACTTGTTTGCAAAGAAGGATAAGTAAAAAGTAGCAATTTTTATTCTCAGAGCGGCTTCTTCAAAATCTAGATTTTCTTATATTTTGACGTTGAACTCATTTCTGAAGATTAAAATTGTTAATACTCTAAGAAAAGTTCTTAAATTCATTATTCTTTGCAAAATGAGATCTTATGTAAAATGCGATATTTCGCATTACATCAAGATTACTCATAATTATATAAACATCTTTCTTTACACATTCTAAACCAAAAACAATGCATAATACAGGGTAACCATTGAAAAGGTGTCTAAAGTAAATTGCTATTACTTTGCAACGAATAAACAGAATGAAATGAATTAAATATTATTTTATAGAGGAAACTCGTAAATTTTGTTCCATATAGTATGAAAGAAGTGTATAATGATTGAAAATCAAACGAACTTACCTGTAAGTGAAGTTCGATTGAAATTATATGAGAAGCCTCGTTCGAGAAGATTACAATGTAGTACCACTCCGTGCCGCTTGATGTCACAACGTTTAGAGTTTAGAATATTGAAATCCTATATATCGTGTTGCATCATCTTGTATCCTCATATTTTAGAGCTATTATTTAAAAATTACCTGCTTAGATCTTTAGGGTGGGTTTTTTTTTTTTTTTTTTTTTGGTGGGTTGTAATCTTCTCGAACGAGGCTTCTCATATAATTTTAATCGAATTTCACTTACAAGTAAGTTCATTTGATTTTCAATTATACTTCGAAGCCTCATTCTCGCGATTACAATGTAGTTATTTAGAGTGCAGGTAATTTTTGTTCTTCTTGTATCGTTTTTGTCATTCATGTTAAATAATCCTGCTCCTTTCAAGTTCCTTTTAATCTTACACTTTATTTATCAGCAGTTCAATTTTTGAATTTAACACACACTACTGGTTTTATTATTTTTGTGAAGACATAAGGGCTTGAGCAAAGTCCAAATGGGTGAATTCGTATAGCTTTCCTTTAAATTGAAATCGTAAGTATTTCCTACTATTGCAGTCCACTGATACTAGCATATATGCATCCTCAAGATCTATTGACGCCATAAAGAACCCAGGTAGAATTAGTTTTCTGGCTGTCCTCAAATCTTCCATTTTAAAATGTTCAGTTTTCATGAACGTATTTAACCTTTTTAAATTCAAGATGAATCTGTGATCCCCATTTGGCTTTTGTACTAAAAAAATATGAAGAAAGAAATTGACCAGATACCGGTTTGCATGATATTACTGCGCCCTTTAACAACAAGGTTTTTATAGCGCGATCTATGTCCATCGATTCCTTAGCCGTTCTTACTGGCTCCCTAAATTCCATATTTCGAATCACCTCGGTTTCAAAGTGCAATTTGTAACCTTGTATACAAGATAAAATCCATTTGTCTTTTGTAATTTTTTCCCAGCTGTCGATGTAAAATCTTAACCGATCCGCAGTCTTACTTACTAACGACTGTTCCTTGAACTCGTCCTCCGGAAGGGCCTGTTCTGTGGCCTGTTCCGGTAACTCTGCTGGCGCGACTGGTATTGTTGAAATGGTCTCCTTTTGAAGAAGAAACGTCTCGGTTGTTCGCATTGTTTGTAACCCGCCTGAAGATACCACTGAGGCCTCCCCGGCGGGGTTTTCCAGTTTAAATGAGTTTTTGACTGGGTAAAGTTTTGTTTCTTTACTGACGGCTGATTCTTCAGGGATCTACTTACTTTCTCTATTACTCCTGCCTCCTTTATTTTTTTGCTTAATTCTTTGCCAAACAAAAACGTGTCTGGTTTTGTATTTTCTATAGCAGTTTTTAATTCTTTTGGTATTCCATGCAAAATAAATGCTCTTCTGCATATTGAATGAGAATAATAAGTATCATTTAACAATCTTGCTGCATCGGATAATCTCTCGATGACCTTGAGTTCATCAACACCTTCTTCGCCCGGATCCAAGATCATTGACATGGCCGATCCCAGTGAGGCTAGTGTCGAACCAATTGCATTTTGATATTCGGTAAAGTGCTTATCTCTTTTTACGGCGGACTCAACTAATACGTTTGCCACCTCAGGATTTAGTTTTGGTGCTTCCATCAATCCTGATCGAGCGTATTTTTTTATAAGGTTCTCTCTTTCTTCCTTTGAAAGACCTTCTCTTAGCAATCCTTCCCAACGAGAAACCAGCGAAGGGTGCAATTCAACCTGAATAGCCTTTGATACTGATGGGTCCTCTCCCAGCAGGCTTAAAATGTCCTGGTCTAAGTCAGGTTTTTCAGTTAATTGTGGCAGCATTTCGGCCTACCCGTTATCCTTGTTAAAGTTATCTGGCTGATTTTCTGTAAGACAATATATATGTCTATATACTCATATGGATACACGCACACCCAAGAATATGTAACTGTGTACATTGCATTTTTAATATTTAATCTATCATGTTTTACCTCTCGTGTAACCTTGAAAGAAGTGATTTCTAACCTATCTTGCCTCTCGTGCAAGCTTATTAAAGTGAGATTTCTAGTATGTCTTACCTCTCGTGTAAGCTCACTAATAATTTTTGAGATTTCTAGTATGTCTTACCTCTCGTGTAAGCTCACTAGTAATTTATGAGATTTCTAATATGTCTTACCTCTCGTGTAAGCTCACTAGTAATTTATGAGATTTCTAGTATGTCTTACCTCTCGTGTAAGCTCACTAGTAATTTATGGATGCCTACCTTTATTAACATGTGATTCTGAATTTTTTGTGTGACTTTTGTCAGTGCTATTCTTCACACAACTGTTTACGCGTTCCTGGTATTTTTTCAGTTTCTTTCGCAGCCTTGCGACATCCTCCTCCTTTCCTCTCTCTCTAGATCTTTTCCTTGACTTGCCCATGCTGGCTATAATCACTATTCGCAATAGGATTATGAAAAAATAACACTTTGTTATACTGTAACATACGTGTAACATCAGGCGCACAACAAAATGTTATGAGGATACAAGATGATGCAACACGATATATAGGATTTCAATATTCTAAACTCTAAACGTTGTGACATCAAGCGGCACGGAGTGGTACTACATTGTAATCGCGAGAACGAGGCTTCGAAGTATAATTAAGTAATTAAAATAAATATGATAAAAAATGCTACAATTTTATCTGAACGCTCAGTGATAAATATTTTTAAAGTACTGTCCATAGGAAAACATTGATAAGCTAAAACAGAGTATTCAAAAATGCATTGAAGATATCTTCCCAGTCATGTTAAAAAGTATATTTAATAGTTTTCAAAAACTTTTGAGTTTCTGTGCCAATTCCGATAGACAACACTTCGACAATATTTATTATTGAGCGATCAGACAGATTTGTAGCATATTTTATTATGTTTATTTTAAGGGGATCCCGGAATGCCTGACGAACTCCGACGCGATAGCGCCATCATTTCGATGGAACTAAAAATTACATTGACATTATCGGCGTAATATTCATCCTCATAAAAAACCTTTTCAAAGAACTGTACTTTCAAAAATATATTATATTAAAAAAAAGTTTTTCTCACAAAAAACCTTTCCAAAAAAAGTTGTATATATCATAAAAAACTTTTCAAAAAGATTGTATTTTTCCAAAAATATATTATAAAAAAATCTTTTTAAAAAAATTATATATATTTATTATAAAAAACCTTTCCAAAAAAATTGTACTTTTAAAAAAAGTTGTATATATTAAATAAAAATTTGCTACATATTCTGTCTATAAAAGAGGTGATATCAGAAAATGACGCCAAGTTTAAATAAAGAACCTTTCAAAAAAAGTTGCATGTATATCTAATTATTTATTTAAAAATGATATTTATGTTTATATCTAGTTAATTCTTTTTAAGTATACTTTTTAAAATAATTGCATTTGTATCTAGTTATTTTTTTTATATCTGTATCTAGTTAAATAAAAAAATTTTTCAAATTTAATCAAAATAAAAAAATATTACAAAATTTCGCAAAAAACTTGGCGCTGCTATAAAATAGCCTTAAAATATTATTATACATCTTAAAATATTATAGAGCAATGAAGGCTATTTTATAGCAGCGCCAAGTTTTATGCGAAATTTTGTAATATTTTTTTATTTTGATTAAATTTGAAAAATTTTTTTATTTAACTAGATACAGATATAAAAAAAATAACTAGATACAAATGCAATTATTTTAAAAAGTATACTTAAAAAGAATTAACTAGATATAAACATAAATATCATTTTTAAATAAATAATTAGATATACATGCAACTTTTTTTGAAAGGTTCTTTATTTAAACTTGGCGTCATTTTCTGATATCACCTCTTTTATAGACAGAATATGTAGCAAATTTTTATTTAATATATACAACTTTTTTAAAAGTACAATTTTTTGGAAAGGTTTTTTATAATAAATATATATAATTTTTTAAAAAGATTTTTTTATAATATATTTTTGGAAAAATACAATCTTTTTGAAAAGTTTTTTATGATATATACAACTTTTTTGGAAAGGTTTTTTGTGAGAAAAACTTTTTTTTAATATAATATATTTTTGAAAGTACAGTTCTTTGAAAAGGTTTTTTATGAGGAAAACTTTTTAAAAAAAAAACAATTTTTTGGAAAGGTTTTTTTATGAGGAAAACTTTTTTTTAATATAACAAGGCGTGTACTTGGCGCCCTTTTTTTACCTTTTTTAAAAAAAAAGGTTTTTTTGTGAGATATCATTTCTTTTTTTTAGTAAAAATAATTTTAATAAATATGATTCTTTTTTTTTAGTAAAAATAATGGTAATAATATCCCACCATCACTCCCGTCATATTTTCAATACGACAATCCTCTTTTTGATTATAGAAATCTTAATTTATATATACAAACCTAATAATTTTTTTTTATATTTTACAACATGTTTTATAAGAAAATTATTAGTGATCATAAAAAGGGTATAAAAAACCATTTGTATTTCTAAGTTATTGCGTTTTTTCATATATAAAAACAGATTACTTTTGATCAAATTTCTGTAAGAATGACAAAAACATCTTTAGCACCTCTAGGCCATTGTCTTTTTTTAATTAGCGTATCGTCAGCTTCAATCCAAGTGTTAGACATTTCTTCTCTATAAACATTACATACCTGCCGATTCCACCAATGTGCACAAAGTACACTTTCTGTCCACTAACTACAGAATACTAACAAGGGAACGTTCACAAGTGTCCCCTCCCCCGATTTGATTTTCCTTGAAATATGTTGTAAAACATACAATTTGAGGAGACACGTATTTTTTTATAGCGGCCCTAACTCAAATTTAAGGGATCAAACACTCCTTTGAAAAAAAAACGATTTTTTTCTTTGTGTGTAACTATCGCCAAAACCGTAGGAGATAAAAAAATATTTCAAATAGAAGTTGTATATGGCTTGTAATGGACTTTATAACTGTGTAGTTAAATTTTCAAAAAATGAAATTTTTTTAAATTTACCCCCACCCCTTGTTATTATTTTTTCAAATTTCAAAATTTTTGTAATGACAAAAGTTGTAGCATTTTTTACGCTGAATTCAACCATATATGATTTTATTATGTTTCGAAATCACATCTTTCAAAAATGAGTCATCAGTATCACATTATATGCGTCGCGCTGCATGACCGTTTATACCGCACTTGTGTTGTGCATAGTCGCAAAACAAATATAAAAATGACATGTTATTATATATTTGAGAAAGAAAAGTTAACTAAAATTGTTGCTAAAGCATCTCTTTCACATTACACTCTTATAGATAATCGCTGCATTTCGTGCGCAGCGCGTTGTTATATGCAAGTTAGCTATCAGCGCATATTACACTTTGAAGTTTTGCTTGCAGTGACCACGGGAAAATAATTTATGAAACGAAAACAGTGAATGAATCAATCTATTCAACATATATCTACCCTGACTCTACCTTCTTGGCCCGACTTGACTGAGAATGAAATAAAATATAAAATTCTGTACAGTTTACTCTTTTTCAATAATTTTAATATACTGTGATTCTACATGCTATTACATTCCACTAAATTACTACGATTTTTTTAAACTATGGTATATAAAATGTATATTATAAGTATAATTATAATATATATAAATAAGCTTATATATATATAAAAGCTTATTTATTGTATCAATATATTATAATTATACTTATAATATACATTTTATATTTCAAGATTTTATATACCATAGTTTAAAAAAATCGTAATAATTTAATAGAATGTAATAGTATGTAGAATATATCGCAGTATATTAAAATTATTGAAAAAGAGTATGTACAGAATTTTATTCATTGTCAGTCAAGTCGGGCCAAGAGAGTAGAGTCAGGGTGGATATATGTTGAATAGATTGTGATTCATTCACTGTTTTCGTTTCATAAATTATTTTCCCGTGGTCACTGCAAGCAAAACTTCAAAGTGTAATATGCGCTGATAGCTAACTTGTATATGACAACGCGCTGCATACGAAATGCAGCGATTATCTATAAGAGTGTAATGTGGAAGGGATGCTTTAGCAACAATTTTAGTTAACTTTTCTTCCTTAAATATATGATAACATGTCATTTTTATATTTATTTAACGACTATTGCGCAACACAAGTGCGGTATAAACAATGCGTCATGCAGCGCGACGCATATAATATGATACTGATGACTTATTTTTGAAAGATGCGATTTCGGAACATAATAAAATCATATATGGTTGAATTTAGCGTAAAAAATGCTACAACTTTTGTCATTACAAAAATTTTGAAATTCGAAAAAATAATACCAAGGGGTAAGAGTAAATTAAAAAAAATTACATTTTTTGAAAATCCAACTACACAGTTATAAAGCCCATTACAAGCCATACAACTTCTACTTGAAACATTTTTTTATATCTCCTACGGTTTTGGCGATAGTTACACACAAAGAAAAAACTCGTTTTTTTCAAAAGGGTGTTTCACCCTTTAAATTTGAGTTAGGGCCGCTATAAAAAAATACGTGTCTTCTCAAATTGTATGTTTTACAACATATTTCAAGGAGAATCAAATCGGGAGAGGACACTTGTGAACGTTCCCTTTAAGAGTGTTGTCAGCATGTGTGTTGCTACACTTCTGCACTTCAAGACGAGAAAAATTTTTTTTATAAAGAATACTATTATTTTGATATACACTATCTCTATTCGTCTCCACAACACGTTACATATACATTTTACGACCGATATTAATTATATCAATGTGATTAGTGTCATCAAAGCTGCGAGCTGACAGGTCTGAGCGCCGCCATGTTGAAAAAGGACAGACATCTTTTAGAAAAAGAAAGGAAAGAAAAAAGACGCTCTTATGCGGGAATTGACATTTCACGGGATGTAGAAAAGGACAACCATGTCGCATTTTGATGCTTCTAGTTGACAAAGGAAAAACTTATATATTAGAGAAGGATGACGAACAGACGACGACGACCAAGCCTTACATAGATTTCGGCATATTTCGACTTTGGCAAACTTTGGCAAACTTTGGCAATTAATATAGTTTTTTAGAAAGCATGTACAAAAAAAGTAAAGATACTTTTATTATGTAAATCGCATGTGCTCTATCGATTGAGCCTATTATAAATTCGATCGGTCCACGCATTATTGAGATATGAAAATCTCGACTCCTATCAGCTCATGTGCTCGCGTAAAGATACACGGTCGGTCTTGCGCTGCGCGTGAACTTGGCGCGAGACACTACCGTGTCTCTTGATAAATAAATGCAAATGCCAACGTAAGCGCGCGCCGCGCGGCTTCTCAGCGCCATCAGCGCACCTAACGTCAGAAATCGGAACATGGACATTTTAGCTGGACATTTTTATCGTACTATTTTAGACATTTCGACTTTGGACTATTATAACTTTTTTTCTACAGCACCAACAGTAAAAACAAGCATACTTTTCTTATGTAATTTGGGTATGCGCTATCGATTGAGCCCAACAACAACTCAATCGGCCCAGCCGTTATTGAGATCCGATAATCTCGGCTTGTCTCAACTTTCGGGCTCGCGTAAAGATACACGGTCGGTCTTGCGCTGCGCGTGAACTTGGCGCGAGACACTACCGTGTCTCTTGATGTATCCATACGTATTTGTTTATGTTAGTAATTCACTATACTGACATTTGGTCTGTGTATGTGTGTCGGATGGTTTGTGCGTTTCAAGCAGTGGTGTCAATAAAAAATTGGAGCAACCACTGTCACCAAGTAATAATGTATCTCCCATTTCGCCATTAATAAATCTTGTACATATTCTGCACAGTGTAACGAAACGCCAAATTAGCGGATATGATTCAATAACGAAAACAATTTTTATTATAGTGGAATGAAAATTGGTACTCGAGGGTTTTCGGGGTTCTTGATTTCGAATCTGTTGTCAAAAATAAAAAATTAAAAATAGCGGATCGAAAAAATGAATAATGGTTCAAATCTTTTGAAAATTTGTGCACTTATGTTTTTGGTGTCGCTGAATCCAAATATGAGACCAGAATTGCTAAATTCAAAATGGTGCCAGCTAATAATTTAATGCGAAGATGAAATCGGAAAATTCAAATTAAGGCAATCAATTTGGCGAATAGCTGTTTTAGAAAAATTACAATACGCTCGATATACTCGTCGTCATAAAACATTTACCATGAAATGATGTATAATTAGATATAAATCATTGAGATTTATATAGCTGATAAAATGTTGATCTTATTTTTGTAATATTACAGTTAGCCTGCAGTTAGCCCATAAGTTATACAGTTGCCAAAGTTCACCACGTGATTTCGGACTCCTTCGGAGTACTTGTTTAATGTGAGTCCCCTTGCCTCTTACAAACCGAGGTGCTTTGTTACTGGAAAATTACTTCGTCGAGTTTTGCACATTATATGATCCTAAGCAAGGTGCGTGGGTGCGTGCGTGCGTGCGTGCGTGCCTGCATTTGTAGCGAGAAGTGATTACTTTTTCAAAACAGTTAACGTTTCGGGAAACATTTTCATTTTTTTTTTCTTTACTCAATGTGGGCCGTAAACTTGATATGACGGAATTCGAAGAAACTAAAAATTGGTGAACAATATCTTCGTTTGTCGCTTTTCTATTTATTTAGCGCGAATAGTGTTCTTTATATTTTCTAAATTCTTTATTTCGAGCCTCGCTGGTCTCTTCTGATAATTGCCCTATCGGTATATTAAAATTGCAAATTATCTTCTCACCATGAATTAAAAACTTGTGTACAGATACGGGCATATAGTACTAGCCATATAGTTCAATACAATGCCTTGCTGTTTCAATAGCAAACTTTCCGAATTTTTGAGTATCTACTGATTCTTTGTCTGTAATCGCTTGAAAAATAATAGAAAACCTTTTTATCAGTTCTTTGTTAAGGCCAGTGATAGTAGTAGTTGTATCTATATTTGAGAAGAATCTTCGAGCAGTATTCCCACTATTTAAAGTATCTGAACCTTGTTTCACGATGTCAATTGGCAATGATAGTTGCTCCCAGAACTGCTTTTAAATTTTCTTCTTAGTTTCGTCTCTGAGTTTCTTAACATCGGGATTTCGTGCTGACCATTTTTGAAATGGTAAATTGTATGCCACATGAAGTAAATATTCCATACATTGAATTCTTGCATGGAGACTGAAGGTACTTAACTTATTCATGGGCTCATTTATGTCTTGAATAAGCACTTTGTTGTCGTTCATTTCATTGGGATTTACACCGCACAGTAAAAAAGTTGCACATGATTTTTCATTTGATAGAACCGTGCAAACTTTGCAAACAACATCAACCATCGTTAACAATATTCAGTCATAAAAATGCTGCTGTCGTCAGATTTTACATTTTCTTTGCTTTTAAAGCCTTACTTATATTCACTTGGATTCGAAGCCCCATCAAATCCCCATTTACAAATCAATTTTAAATTGGAATTTTTAGTTATCTTGTCTCCACAAATTGTAAGTAGTCTTGTAGCAGTATGGTCTAGAATCGTTTGAAGATCAATGGAAACCAAAGTTGGAGTAATTGTAATTTTGTCGGTTGGAGGATAACAAGCGGATTTTGCAATTTGAAGCTAATAATATGACTGCCACTGATTTGTTGCGGTTTCAATGCAAGTCTTTCGTAAATACCTATCTCGAGATATCGAAAGATCCAAATTTAATATAATGGCTATGCACTTCTCCTTTGAAAACAGAGGCGTAGTATTGTTGTTTTTGCAGCAGGCCTTAATTCTCGATATCTCGCCTGGATTTTTTATTAAATTATCTATTATAAAACTTATGTCTGCCGATTGCGATTCTTCTTCTAACAATTTCTTCTTTGCAGCGACTAACAAAACATCGGATTTATATTTGCTTAAAGGTTTCGTAAGTCTTTTTTATGTCTGTCCGAAACTT
The DNA here is from genome assembly GCF_040581485.1 of Linepithema humile. Lineage (NCBI taxonomy): Eukaryota > Metazoa > Arthropoda > Insecta > Hymenoptera > Formicidae > Linepithema > Linepithema humile. The sequence continues at coordinate 13,709,178 of NC_090130.1, read as the reverse complement.
TACCGAAAATTTTTCGTTTCAATGGTCTAGTTGAAAAACTATTTGAACTACCTTCCGCGGCCGTAGCAGGGACATTTTGAGTTGAATAGTTCAAACAACAAGATTGTGATATTTCAAATTTATTATTCAGCCAAATTTTATGCTTTTCAAGGAAGTTGTTGAGATTTCTACTACATTTCTGCCATCGTGTAAATATATTGACACAATATATACGTAAAAACTCCTTCATTTTTTTTTGCATTTTCCAGATAATTCGAGACCACACTTCTTCGCAATGAAATGTAGAAAATTTTCATAATATTTAAAATTACAATTTGAATCTTTTAAAAAGATAAATATATCATTATTAGTTACAGATGTCATTTTGAAGTAAATGAATTTAATACAGAATAGTATTATATAAAATATTTAATACAGAATAGTATTAAATAAAAACAGAGATTGATTTTTGCGACCTGTATCCGACTATTGTCTAGCGAAGAATCCCCTATCGCCTTTTGTATTTCCAATACTTATTAATTTATTTTCATTATTATTGAATCAATTCAATAAGATAATATATCATATATTTTATGCGACCAAAAAAGCATGCGTCGCGTAGTGACCAATTCTTAGTAAGAGTAATGGGTAATATTTGAAGTTTGAAATTCTGACGTCGGATTCGTGTCCAGATACTCAAAAAACCTATAAATACAACTTGATATTAAAAGTCGATATTAAACCACCATGGTCAATCATATTCATTGCGGGCTCACCCTCAAACTTAGGTAGTATTGTATTCGATTATCGCATATATTTTGCAAACACGTACTTTTACGCAGCTAACAATTATTAAATTTTAAACCCAAATGGTCATTAAATAACATAAGATAACGAGGGAAGCTAATAATCTCTAACATTTTTCTTAAAACAGTTATAAAGTCGATAATTATTGCTTTTTTATAATAGGCTAAACTAACATCTCTATTAATATTTAAACAAATAATAAAATTATATAAATGGTTAATTATTATACAATGAAAGTACAAACACAAAATAATGCTACAATATGAGAATTTGAATTTGTGTCATATTTATTACAGTTAGAATTTTAGGTTTGAAAAAACATAAAACATAATTTTTTATTTAATTATTATATTTAAACGTAAAGTATAATATTATATTTAAACCATTACTATAACAATATAATTAACAAATATAGTGACTTCTTTACTTTTTAACTATTCTATATTCAAGATTTGACAATTAAAGTCAAAAATAAAAATGTAATAATTTTGTCAGTATGTCCGCTAATTCGGTGTTTTGTTACACTGTGTTCTGCTAGCATGGATAAAGTTCCGAAAGAGTCAACCCCCCGATTTTGCTGTCGTTTGGTATACTACTGTATTTTGGTGCGTTGATTACGAATATGATAATGAAAATTACCGACAAGATTATTTTCAAGGTCAAAACTACTTAAAACAATTTAAAAATTATTGTTTTTTTTACATTATCTTGATAAATATTGATGTAACAAAGAAATGTTTCAAATAAGTTGTAACTCTTGAAAAAATATATCATTTATGTCCTATGCATTTTTTGCATAGAACCAATATTTTTCGAAAAAAATGAGATAATAGGAAAAACACTCCCAGTGCATCCACGCATATACTTTACGACACGAAGCGAGGTTCTACATGGGTTTGCAACTTTCCACGCAAAGCAAGGTTTCAACCCAAACTTATGTACATATATAGTTTTGTGACAGTGGAGCCCTCCACAGGAGGGCGGAACACAAGCCTCTATGCATACACTTTACAACGCGAAGCGAGGTTCTACATGGGTTTGCAATTTTCACTGCAAAGCGAGGTTTCAACCCAAACTTATGTGTATAGTTTTTTTATGGTAGAGCCTTCCGCAGGGGGCGGAACACACTGCATCGTGCGGGGAGAGTGTCTTTCCTATTATCTCATTTTTTTCGAAAAATATTGGTTCTGTGCAAAAAATGCATAAGACATAAATGATGTATTTTTTCAAGAGCTATAACTTTTATTTGAAACATTTCTTTGCTACATCAATATTTATCAAAATAATGTTAAAAAAAAACGATAATTTTTGAGTTTTTTTAAGTAGTTTTGACTTTGAAAATGATCTTGTCGACAATTTTCATGGCCGTATTCGTAATCAGCGCATTAAAATACAGTAGTATACCAATGGACAGCAAAATCGGAGAGTTGACTCTTTCGAAACTTTATCCCAGGTCTCTTCCCGAACAATTGGTATCGAGGGGGAGGGGGGGGGGGGGTCTTGGACTGCGCGAAAATTCATTTTTCAATGCTCACTGGCCGCGAATGAGACACAGAACGTTAAGACAACGCTTCGAGAACATTCAAGATCGGGTACAGAACTTAACGTTATTATTACCTTATCAACTAAAGAAAATAAACTAAACAAATTAACGAAATTAAAAAAAAAAGAAAAATTAGACTTAAAAAAAATAAGGAACATTTTAGACAATCTTTAACATCATATAAAATGCAATTAAAGATAAATATATTCTGTTCAGCGAGAGAATATTCATGGTCTGCGCATAGGAGAAGCATAGCGGGCAAAGTGGAAAGAGCGTTGGCACTGGCAAGTTGCACGAGCAATACGAGCAGTGATATACATATAGGGTGATTCAAAATAACCGTCCTTAAAGGGACATATTCCTGAGCGTATTCTGAGACAACTTTTCCTTTGGCAAAAGTTTGTGCGTAGCTTAATTTTTAAGTTAGAAAATAGTTAGCGTATCGTGAGTCGAGTACAAGAAACAAGCAGGGGCGCCGCAATTCACCGTTACACGCGGGTATATATACAGGGTGTCCGGTAATTGCTGAATCACCTCTCGGGTGTAGGTAGAGCGGTTTAAACCGAATAGAAAAGTCCTCTATCATTTTGCGACTTTTGCAATAATTAATGAGGAATCAATTAAAAAATATCGGCCAATTCGCGCGAGTTTAAGAGCGCAGCGAGAAGAGACCCGTGGCGATACAGCCTATTTGTTATTTGGTTACTAGGCGCGCGATAAAGCGTTGAAAGGAGCACTCTACAAATGACAATGGCAACATACGAGCAGTGCGTAACGCTAAGATCCTTGCGTCCTAGCGACCACGTAACAATGGACTGTCTCTTCTCGCCGCGCGCTTAGACTCGCGCAAATTAACCGATTTTCTTTAATTAATTTCTCATTAATTATTGCGAAATTCGCAAAACGGTAGAGGACTTTTCTACTCGGTTTAACCCATTCTACCTGCACCTGAGAGGTGATTCAGCAATTACCGGACACTCTGTATATATATATATACAGGATGTCTGGCAATAATCGCCCCACCGGTCATATACAGCAGGCCTGGCCAAAAGCTTGCTCGCGAGCAGCCTTCAGAGTCCGCTGGATAGGGACTCGGCTTGTTCTAAGGCTTAGAACAAAAGATAGCGAACAAACATAAGTGGGGACGGCGAGATAGTGGGGGCCGAGTCCCCATCCAGCGGACTCTGAAGACTGCTCGCGAGCAAGCTTTTGGCCAAGCCTGATATACAGGTAGAGGAGATCAAACCGAGTAGAAAAGTCCTTTACTATTTTTTGATTTTCGTAATAAGTACTGAGTAATTAACGAATAAAGATCGGCGAATCCGCGCGAGTAAAGCACGCGCGGCGAGAAGAGACAGCCCACTGTTACGCGATCACTAGGCGATCACTTATTACGAAAATCAAAAAATGGTAAAGGACTTTTCTACTCGGTTTGACCTCCTCTACCTGTATATGACCGATAGGGCGATTATTGCTAGACACCCTTTACATACATATATATATATATATATATAGTATTATATGTATATTTTTCAAATATTATTTTGTCATATTTAGTTTATATTTATTTGGCACCTTGTATGTGGCTATTTCAAATATACGGATATGTCAAACTATGTACTGTCAATTACATTTTCCCGCTCTGAGACGGCGTTGCCGTTTTTCGAATATCTACAGTTATAATGCACGAATATTGAGAAGTGAAGTACGCATGTCCGGTATGCCTGACATGTCCGACAAGACCCGTGTTACTTCATGTGAGAAGGCATTCCTGTCCCCGTGTGTACATTATATTGCAGCTTTGCGACAGAATTTCGATTGAGGAAAGAAGTGTGAGCGTCGTTTGTTTACAAACCATCCGACACATATATACAGTGGCTACATGTCAATGTAGTGAATTACCAGTGCAAATATGTATACATGGACATTACGCCAATAATGTCAGTCTTATTTTTAGTTCCATCGAAATGATAACGCTTTCGCGTTAGAGTTCAGCTGTCACTCCAGCAGTGATGCAAGATCGAGCAGGCTAGCACCGCACGGTGCTGCACGCTGCTCGGTGCACACAAGTGAGAACCGAACAGCGTGCAGCACCGTGCGGTGCTAACCTGCTTGATCTTGCATCATTGCACTCCAGCATCCTCTTAATTCGTAACGCATGTACCAGACGGATCAGCAATTTTTCGAAAAAGTCTGAAATTGAAGCTTAAACTTTTATAGTAAAAACAAGATTTCCATTATTTTATTTACATTAAATAAATTTCTAATAAAATTTGACTTTTAATTTCAAAACATTGCCCATTCGTTTTTTTTCTTCTAGAATCGCACAAGGTTTTGCCCCTAAAAAAGTTAAATTCTCTAACTGAAAAAGGAACCATCGAACCCTATCTAAACAAAAAATATCTAGATAAAGACGTAATACAAATTTCCTTTGAAATTCCACAACACTGTTGCGTTCTGTAATGTGCATTATCATGCAATGCATCATGGGTTAGGTTTATTTATTTTTTGTTGACATCTTAGCTTTTTCAATGTTTTACAATATGATATAATGTTTATGAACATATCTGGCTGATAAAAAAAAGACAGAATGTGTATGGAATATAAAAACTCATCTAGGCTGAAAATAGTCTTTAGTAATTACAAAAAATAAATAAATGTATATACTAATAGTATTTTTACTTAATTTTGTAATAAATACATTTTTTTTTTTTTTTTATTGTATTTGTTTCTTTTTCAAGACAATTGTAATATCTTTAGTTCATTTTGTTAATATTAGTTTTATATAAATAAATAAATTTATATAATTATAATTACAGACATTTTTCTTTTGCTCCTTTACTTATCATATTATCAATCAATGCACGCAGATCTCGAAGAGCAATGTTGTAGACGACATAGTGGAATCCAACAAGATCCTCTACAAACCTGGAGAGAAACCAGACCATTGTATTGTCATCAAATATGTTCCTTACGTCGGTAAGTCTTTATTCTTTACATTACATCATTAATCATAACAATACACTTTTATGAATGAATTATGAATTGTCAATTATATTTCATTAGTCGTAATGATTGGACATGTTTACGCAATATTTTGCTATCTACGTGTCTGCTATTTGTAAACCTTGTTCTGCTTTGCTTTGTTTTCTTCTGATATATAGCTGGCGGAGAAATCATCTATTATTTGAATAAGCAATTTAACGCAAATAAATAAATAACGTTGAAAGAGACAAGATGTTCTAAGTCAAGAGACATCTGAGCCGCTCAGAAGCCAAAGTAACTAACTCTATTTTTTGCAATTTTTTGCAATTTTAATACCAAAATATATGATTGGTGCTAAACTTTTCAAAAATTAAATAAATTACTTTGATACTTCTATTTATCACTCCAAAACGGCCAAATTTTTTATTGCTAATAAATAATACATAAATTACTTCAGAAGCCATTGTGATTAACTCCATTTGACACTAATTTTTTATTTTTAATAAATTTCATAATTCTTAAAATGGCAAAAAATAATAATTTTGACATTCAAAATTATGAATCAGATAATTTCTCTTCAATAATAATTGTCAGTTCAAAGAAACGTTTTAGTATTTCTTCGGATCTGTCATTTGACTCCCTTCGTAAAATCCTTGGTGAAAATAATTTGTCGAAATTTATTATATCTAAAAATTGTTTTATTTATATCTTACCATTTGTGTCTTCTAATCAATGTCTTTCAATCATTTTTTATATATTTATTTTTTTATTTTTACTTATTGAAATATTGTACGTTCCTTTCATTAAACATTATTATTAACATAATTTACAACATTAAACAACATTTATTAACATAAACATTTAAGAACAAATTGGAGTGACAGTACTTCAGATGCATCTGACGGAGAAGACATTACTTATGTTGATAATGATAATATTAATAACAATAACAAAGAATCTAATGATAATAATAAATAATAAAAATAGAACGGCTATATTGACTTTTTATTTAAAGTTCTGTAATAAATAATGTCATAATTCATTTTTCTATAATAAACAATGTTTTGATGGTTTTTAATGGTTAAATTCAATGATATTCATCTTGTCATATCGCTATTTCGTCACGTACATTATATTGCAGCCTTGCGTCGAAATTTTGGTCGAGGAAAAAAGCGCGAGCGTCGTTTGTTTACAAACTGTAAGCGATACTTGAAGTAATCACGCGACACGTACGATGCACCACCGATGGGTACGTACATCCACTGCCGACACTATTATCAAAATAGCAATAGCGATACCGGTAATTACGTAAATGTCCACTCGAAGTTATTTATCAAGGATCTGTCAGGATCAAAAGGCAGGACGGTATAGAAGGTGCAAACACAATAACACTATAATGATATTTATTAATATCGTTAACACTCGCGTACATACAGCAAGGTAATGATTACCGAAAAACACGGACGTGTTGTCACACGGACTACTCAGACGGCAATTGTCCGGCACGCATGCCGTGACACGCTCAAGGATCGCCTATTGCATCCAGTGCTGCCAGTCGGGCCGGGTTGCCCCTCCAGTCCCTTCCAAAAACCAGGCTATGCCCAGTAACGTATTGTAAGCGTGCGGATCCCAGTAAATATAAATCTAAATTTTTATTTTTTTGATAACACAGATTGAAGACTAAATTTATGAAGAATAAGATAGGATAAAAATAATTATTTAAAAAAAGGAATAGGATGAGAATAATTGTAAAAAAACATTCTTGTATAATTATAAAGAAATACTTTATTTGGCAGAAATTATTAAGAATAACATTTGTTGCAAGGGTAAGGAAAACTGCCAAAAACCTTACCAGTATCTGTCTGTTCACTGGGATTGCGCCAAAACTGCACCCACAACACGTTACTGTGGTTACCATGGTTACCGTGCGCGCGGCCTAGCCTTGGAGGGGCAACCCGGCCCGACTGGCCTGATTGCATCAGCTAATCCTGATTGGTCCTAATTAAAGATATTCCTACGCCTAGGACGCTAGACGCAGCGCATTAGATAACTCGCGCGTGGTCGCGAGGACCGCGGGAAAGGATCGCAGTGACGCTCAATCGGCGGCGCTGCATCGCGTTGCTTACAGTTCGGCCAGTCTGCATCTACATTCGACCCGAATGTGTTCTGACCCTGAAGGGTTTATAAAATAAACATATTGCAGAAGCCTAAAATAAACAGGAGCAGGTTAATAACCATATAAAATTTAAATCATAAAAATTAGAAAAACAAAACCTGCGTAAAGATAGGACACGATAGTGTACCAAAAACAAAATCAAAAATTACACAAGTAACAAAGAGAGAATCCCGAAATATAAAATATAAAATATCTGCTTTAGCAGAAACGCTGATATACTTAACTTAAATACAAAAGTATAAACGCTAAAGTTTAGATCTAAAGAAACGCAGTCTTAACTCAAAATACAAATTTAAAACTACAAACTAAATAACTGGTTTGACCCACGGTTTGATCCGATCGGGAGATAGTATCGAGTTATAAGGGCGAGAAGTTATATTAAAACCAGGAATGTCCTGTATCACGTAACGGTTATTATTTAAAACTTTTGTAACCTGGTACGGCCCTTTATAATTCGTTTTAAATTTTTTGTCCTCTCCGGGTTTGACTATTGTATCGCGGATGAGAACGTAATCCCCGACGTTATACTGAGTGGGTTTACGATGACGTTTATCGTAATAAACTTTGTTGTAATCGCGGATCTTATTTGAGACCTCAGAAGCGATTTCACGACAAGCGTCTCTTTCCTTGTCACAATCCAGCTCGACTTTAGCGGTCTGATTCAAAATACGCACAAGATGTGCATCGGAATGATTCCGAGCATCATACCCTAAAAGAAGTTTAGAAGGGGTTGTCTTTAGTGAAGAGTGATAGGTGTTATTAATGACGTACTAAATGGTTCCAATTTTAGAAAACCATGACGTCGAATCATTAATAGCTTTTTTGAGCGATGATTTTAAGAATCGATTGATTCGCTCTACAAGACCGTTGACCCAAGGAGCTGCAACAGCTACTAAGCGATGTGAGATGTTTTTAGAGTCTATAAACTCAGAGAATTCACGAGAAGTGAAAGCTGTTCCTCTGTCCGAGACAATTAAGGAAGGATTCCCAAAAATATCGAAAACTTTTGTGAAGTTTTTTATCACCTCTTTAGATCCTGTTGATTTGATTGGAAACAGCCAGGTGAAACGAGTGAAGGCTTCGACTAAAAGCAAGATGTGCTTATGACCTTCAGATTCGGTAAGAGGACCGAAATGATCACAATGCATGATCTGCATTGGATGCGATGGAGTTTCTACTTGCTGAATTTTTCCTTCACGAGAATGAACCGATGAATTTGAAATCAGACAATCTAGACAATTGTCCAGATAATCGCGAATTTTTTTACGGAGGGAAGAAAACCAGTAATTTGATGAAATTCCTTCGACCGTTTTATCAAAGCCACAGTGAGTTTGCTCATCGTGATAAATCCGAATGATGTTCCGAATTATGGATTCTGGAACGACAAAACGAGATTTGTCTGGTCCTTTTTTGAGAGTCTTGAGATTCTCTTCCACTGTTTTGGAAGGTATTAATCAGTTAAGTGGTAATGTATCATATATGTACAAAAAAAAGTGCCAAACGTGGTAATGTATCATATATGTACATTTCTAAATAACTCCACTAATTTTCAACAGATTTGCACAAAACTTGATATCCTAAGGTTTTTTGGGCTGCTGAATTCAAATCTGTTGTCAAAATTGCAAAATTCAAAATGGCGGATCCAATATGGCAACTATTAATTGTTAAAACGACTAAAATATTGGAGTTAGGTAAAATATGTATAAGACCTTATTTGTAAAGTTTTTTATGAGCTTTATTTTTTGTTTGACAACTTTTTCCATGCAATCAATACTTTCTAAAATAATGAACAAAAACAGTTTTATTTTTGAACCTTTGAGGGGGGCTGGGGGGCGGAGGAGGCATTTGCGCCAAAAATCTATTTAGGAATATTATTTACTAGATAAAATAAGTATTTAGGCTGAATATAAGCCAAATCGGAGGTAATAGCTTTTCAGAAGTTCACCCCCCTTTTTTGATCCACCTCCACTTTTGACTGGAAAGTCGTAGTAAACATTTTCAAAAATTGTTGTTCTTGTTTTGAAACGCCCTTTCAAATGATCCCCACTCGACCCATAGTGCCATTTAATATTTTTCACCCCTATTTTGCCCCGCCCCACAGGACGTGGGGGGGGGGGGGGGAAATCCACACCCATTCCGAAAAGTTGCTTTTTCGAAAACTTTGAACCCATGTTTCACCGTTTTTTGATATTTTAATTTTTGGCTCTTACCACTTTTGGCACAAATCTTTCGGAAAAGTCTACCACTCAACTGGTTAATATATCGTCAATATAGACGATGACTTCGTCCTTTCGAATAAATGGTTGTAAAACGTGTACGATACTTTTTTGAAATTTTGCAGAAGCTTCACAATATTCGAACGGAAGCTTCTTAAATTCGTATTGTCCATCAGGCGTCGCAAACGAAAAATACTTCGTATGATCTGGATGGAAACGTCTATCTGATGGAAACCATCTTTAAGGTCGAGTAAGGAGAAAACCGATCGATCCGATAACCGCGAGAGACAATCCTCTAATTGTGGGAACGGATATTTTTGTTTCTCTACCTGATCGTTCAAAAGCCGCAGGTCAACGCAGAGACGAAGAGAACCGTTCTTCTTTCGCACCGGAACAACCCGCGCACAATACGGCGATGAACTATACTTAACAATATCTCGGGTTAACAAATCATCGATTAGTTTAAACATCTCTAAACGCTCATTAAACGCGAAACGTCTTGGCGCAAACGCATATGTTAAGTGATCTTTCAAGGTTACTTTAACCGAGTAATTGTCCTTTATTGACGTGACCTGAGAATTATCAACCTCAGTCAACACAGTTAACAATTTATCTTTTATCTGATCATCAAAATCTGTTTTTAATTCAGCAGATTCAAAGTCGTTTTTTAAATGGTCAATAAAAAAATTAGCGAAAGCTATTTGACGGAAAAACTTTAAGTTATTTTCCGCGGTTTTTGCAGAATGCAAAATAGGGATAAATAAGGATGCTAATGTCGTGTTTATTAAGAAAATCACGACCTATTATAAATTCAGCATTAAAAACATTATTACGCAAAACATTTAACTGAATTTGACCGTTGAAATCTGAAATTTCTCAAAACGAACAAGAGAATTTACAAAACCAGTTGTTTCAATAGGAAGACCGTTTAGGCCAATCCACGTAGCTGAATTATTATTATTCAAAGTATTTCGGTTAAAATATTTTTGATACAAGCGAAGACTTATAAAAGAGACCGGGCTACCGGAATCTACAAACGCTAATAAATCACACGCAATATTATTTAACAAAATAATCTTTACAAGAGGAGGATCAGATATCTCCAACCTTTTTTGTTGAACCACAGAAGCTACCGTTGAGAGAGAGGAAGCGTCCTTTGATAGCTGCCGATCCTCTGCACAGGAAACTGCAACGGGTGTTGGTTTGACGACTGGTTCGGCTGCTGCAACAACGTCAGACGTCGGTGATGTAGAAGGCTGCTGCTGCTGCTCTTTTCTTTTGAGCTTATAGCAATCAGCACGAACGTGTCCTTTAATTTTGCAATAATTGCAAATCATGTTTTTGTGCACTTTCGAAGAGTCACTGTTCCTTGCGGAAGTGTCACTATTCTTTACCGAAATGTCATTTGAATTTTTCGCCTTACGTTTGAAAGGCGGTGACTGTTTTCTGTTCACGTCACTCATAACCGTGATGTCGTACATGTTTTGCAAAAATTCATCAACTGACGTAAATCTTAATGAAACAGCGGTTGCTCTTAATGATGCACTACCTATTCCACTAATCAAAGCGATAATCACATCAGGCAGATTGAAATGCTGCATAAGCTCTATTTTATGAAGAGCATAATCTTGAAATGTCTTTCGCGAAGTTCTACTTACGCGCTTCGACTTTCTGCATGGTCACAAAGAACGGAACTCGACGACGAAATCTATTCGTTACTGCTTGTTTGAGCGATGACCATGAATCGTTAATTGTTCCAGCGTCCAGATCGAACCATTTACGCGCGGATTTTGTCAGCTTGCTAGAAGCGGCTAGCAATGTGACGTCATCAGATACACCATGTATTCGCGCAACGCGTTCTATTTTTTTCAACCACAGTTCCACGTTTTCTTCTTCTGATCCACTGAAACTGGGAATTTGTGACGCTAACAAATTGACTGCTTGAGCGGCTGATGCCGTTGAAAGAATAGAACCACCTCTTGACAGGCCAAAGGCGTTAAAGTTCGGAATAGCACTCACGAAGCGATTTTGCCCACTCGAAGGATCAATGTTTTGATCGAAATCGTACGGTGAAACCGGCGGATCAACGGGCCTTGGCGAGGCTTGCAAAATCGCACTAAACGCGACTAGCATTTGTTACATCATCGCGCACAAACGCGACAATTCACTTTGTGACGGCGCGGCAGAGTCACTCGGCTCGGCAACGGATGTTTTGGCACGAGGATTTTGCGTCGATAAAGCGGCACTACCCGCACGAACCGTAATGTCACTTCGCGGAAACGGACCAGCCAATGACGGCGGTGGTTGAAGCAAATTGGTATTTTGTGGTGGCAAGATACTGTCCGTAGAAACCGCACTTTCGTTTAATTGATCATTGTCCTGAGACGACCCGTGTCGTTCGTAATATGACATGATCTGGTCAATGAGACCCGAACGCGAATTATCACGCGGTAATAACTGAAGACGAAAAGCCTCAGCACAAAGCTCTTTGAACAAAAGTCTGTCCAAGTAATGACGATCCATCATCAATTACAAATCACAAGCGTTCACAACAACGACTAATAAGTCACGCACATGAAATGGCGGCTCGACGCTACCAACGCGACGTATCACGAAATGGCGATGTTCACACGACCACGTGTGACGCGCACAAATATTGTGTTTGCAGGACAAACAGACAATAATTCTAGATAGGAATGACAGGATATTCCGATAAATGAACAAAGAAGACGGGATGTTATATCCCACTTCTGAAAAATTAAGTACCCGCTGTAAGCGATACTTGAAGTAATCACGCGATATGTACGATGTACCACCGATACGGCACGTACATCCACGGCCGACACTATTATCAAAATAGCAATGGCGATACCGGTAATTACGTAAATGTCCATTCGAAGTTATTTATTGAGAATCTGTCAGGATCAAAAGGCAGGACGGTATAGAAGGTGCAAACACAATAATAATTATATAATAAACACTATAATAATATTTATTAATATCGTTAACACTAGCGTACATACAGCGAGGTAATGATTACCGAAAAACACGACGGACGTGTTGTCACACGGACTACTCAGACGGCAATTGTCCGGCATGCATGCCGTGACACGCTCAAGGATCGCTTATTGCATCAGCTAATCCTGATTGGTCCTAATTAAAGATATTCCTACGCCTAGACGCTAGACGCATTAGATAACTCGCGCGTGGTCGCGAGGACCGCGGGAAGGGATCGCAGTGACGCTCAATCGGCGGCACTGCACCGCGTTGCATACAAAACATTGCGACGACGCAGACCACACGTCAGTGTAATGACTTACCAGACAAATACGTGTACACGTACCGGCACGTATGGTGTCCTTCGCCGGCAATGGTATACGTGTGTGAAACAACCGAAGGCGTCACACGTATTCACACAAACGCGTATTTGACGTGTTGCTTCAAGTGAGGAGCACAACGAGCAGCAAGGGGAATAGTAGTGGGGGATATTTTTATCTTGCATCCTTAGCGCAAATCGGACGATCGAGAGAGAAAGCATTACAAGATGTGATGTCAAGTTATTGGTATCCCTATAGCTGTCTTCCTCATGCGACCGTCTAATGAAGGAAGTGCGAGCGAGACAGTTAGGGCAGCTCGGTGTCCCTATTGATGTCTCGTTTGCTCTAACACCTATGTGTCGTGCTTTTATTTCTTTTCTTTAAGAAACATAGCTGAGCCGCGTGCATCGACCGCCGGAATTCATTCTATTAATTATTATATTATATAACCCGATAAAAAATTTCTCATACATAATTAGACAAAAATAGTACATATCTAATTATACAAAATTATATACCGAATTTGTCCATACATAAATAGATACACCTATATATAAATGAATATGAATATATATATTTATATATGATTATATAAAGGTGTGTATGAGTAAATATACATTTTCTTGTTTTATTTTGTTGTGTTTTTATTGCGCAAACATAAAGTACATAATCATACATACATCACATCATATATATATATATATACTCATACAGTACACAAAGATTGCATACACATTGCATCAATCTTTCATCGCAATGTTGCAATATTGCAAATTCACTGCAAAATGTTGTTGCATCATTGCTGTGGGATTGCAGCAACGTTAAAATGTCCGCTTTTAGGAAGATTGTAACGAAAGATTACAGTAATATTGCAATGTAATGAATTTGCAATAATGCATTGTTATTGCAATCTTAGAATAATGTTGCATATATTTTTATTTATTCGGACATTTATCTGTCCAATTTTTGAACAATCAGTTCAATATCTGAATTCCCTGTGTTGAGGTCGTATCAGAAAAATTAAACTGATAAAAATAATTACTATGTCTTTAATCTTACTAGCCACTCTTTGCAAGTTTCATATAATCATCATGACTAAAACTTAAATACGAGATAGATTTTGCAACGCGCGTCGCATAGCGGTAAACGAACGAACTAGCAATTACCGAATATTGCTATTGCAATGTTACTGGAATGTTGCTGTCACATTCTCATGAAATATTACAATTACAGGTTGCAATAATGTCTCAACAATATTACATTACAACTTGCAAGATTGTAACATTGCTGCAATGTAATTGCAATGTTCTGTGCTGTATGGGCAGTAAGAGTGACTTGATGAGGTCCTTTCTTAAAAATCTCTTCTTTAAATACCCCAAGCACTAATTTTCGAACTATTTGTATCATTCATAAAATGTATTTATATCTCATGTTATTTATTTTTCTCATATTATTTAGAAATACAATAAATAACATATATTTCTTATAAATGTAAAATAGTGTTTTTTTATTTTATTTTGTTTATATTCCTCTCTTGCATGCACGCGCGCGATGAGAAAAAGGTATAGAAACTTTTAGAAAAGTAAAATATTTTTAAATCAAGGCATTAAGTGAAATTAAGGAAAAAGTGACACAATTAGCCAGAATTTCTCGTTTATACAAAATCATATACAATTGCGTATGACTATATCTGAAATTTGCTTCTTACTTATATATGTTTATACATGATGCAAGACTTATACATAATCATATATTAGACTAACAGAGATTCATATATAATTATATATAAAATATTGTGGACATTATATATAAGTATGTATAAAAAGTACTTACATGTAATTCTATACTGCAGTCGCTCCATTTATATATATATATATATATATATATATATATATATATATATATATATATAACGTTTTATATTTCGTCATGTATAATTATACATATTTTTACACAATTATGTAAAATATTGTATAACTCTATTAAATGCTACATGATTATATATGAAAAATTTTTTACCGGGTTGTAACGCCGTTACCGTTACAATTACTTTTTTTCGGTAACTGTAACGGTAACGGCGTTACAAATTTTTTTTGTAACGAAAAAAGTAACTTTGTTACATTTTTCGGTAACGAGTAACGAATTTAACAGTTATTTTTATCGTTACATTTTTCAAATTTACTCTATATATCTATGAATTTATAGAAAAACTAACAATAAGAAAACTTTTTAATTTATATTTACAGCGTTTAAAAATTGTTAAGAAAGCTGGTTTACAACTTATTTTTTAAAAATTTTTCTTATTTAAAATATCTTATTATCAAAATTATTACTTTTATTATACAGGATGTCCCATTTTAAATTACGCACCTGAATATCTCGTCAGGGGAGCCACCAATCCGAAAATAATCCTTACAAAAGTTGTTGGGTTCGGAGGGGGACATCCGATGATGACATTGGTTTAACCTAGGGTGTACATGCCAAGGTCATATAGAGGCCAACTTTGTTTTTTTAAATAGAACACCTTATTTTTGATTCCAAAATCTAATAGCTGGTGTCAAGGGCTTTTCAAAACACTATAATGAAGTTATTTTTCATTAAGTACTTTTCGAGTTATGAGGCTTGAAAGTTACAGCATTTTGACATAAAATACAAAATATCTTGTAAAACATTCAATTTTTGGGAATCTTATCTTAATACTTTTATGCACAAAATAATGAGACAAATGAATTGGTATAAAGAAAACACATTGGTTTTAAAAAAAAGTATGCAGTTGCATGTTGCAAATTACATTTTTTTTTTAAAGCAACTATGTGTTTTCTTTATACCAATTGATTTGTCTCATTATTTTATGCATAAAAGTATTAAGGTAAGATTCCCGAAAATTGAATGTTTTACAAGATATTTTGTATTTTATATCAAATGCTGTAACTTTCAAGCCTCATAACTCGAAAAGTACTTAATAAAAAATAACTTCATTATAGTGTTTTGAAAAGCTCTTGACACCAGCTATTAGATTTTGGAATCAAAAATAAGGATTTCTATTTAAAAAATTCAATTTGACCTTGAAATGACCTTGAAGGTCACGGGCAAGGCCAAATCTAAGGTCATCATCGGATTGCCCGAGAAAAATCCTACAACTTTTGTCGAGGTTATTTTCCTCTGTGATGCGTATTTTTCAAATTATCCAGCCGTGCCGGAACTTTTGACACACGCTGTATATATATATATTTATATAATATATTAATTAAATACACATTTTATGGTGAGATCAAATAATTAATTTAATTTTAAGAAGATTTGTTTTTAAACTGCTCCAATTTAATTGTGATTGTAATGATGGTATTACGGTATTTAAAAATATGTACGTGGAGGCCCAGCTTGTTCATTAGAATCACAATTCATTTGGAGCAATTTAAATCCATAAATTGGTATATTTGTAAATTTGTATCAGTTGTAAATTTGCACATTGTTTCGCATTGTTTCGCATTGTTTCAGAAAATAAATGTAGCCAAAGCAAATTTTTAAAAGTGAAATTATAACTTACCATATATTACTTTAATTAATCTCGTATTAAATAATGAAAGATTTCCATGCTCTCCCCACGTGGAATAAAGTCGAATGGTTTCGTCCGACACTGCTTCCTTCATGCAGAACCTCATGGCATCATGTACACTGCAGCCTTCTAAGAATTTCAAATATTCGACCTGCAAAAAGGACAATATCAATTTATAGTTCTCACAATACTTTTTTATTAACATTTATTACTGCCAATTCTTTAATTAACATTTATTATTGCCAATCTTTTATTCAGATATTTTTACGGTGTATTTATAACAGTGCGTATTTTCGCGCTGTCACTAAGCGCCGATCGGGCTCTGCATCATAACACCCCCCCCCCCATCGCGGGCCGCATTCATAGACATTTATAGTATACACTAGACCAGCGATTCTCAACCTTTTTTTTCCGCGTACCACCCAATCTACATGTGATCAAGTCACGTACCATTTTGTAAGTAGTATCCATTTGTATACATAAAAAAACATTTAAAAAGAGGTTCTCTCAAGTTTTGACTATGGGTTAGGACGGTTAGATTAGGTTAAAATAAGGATAAATAAAAAGGATTAAAATAAGGATAAATAAAAAAGATTTAATTCTCAATTCATTTATTAAATATAAAAATTATAATAAAAATCAAATTATAAAATTTAATGAGAAGGTTGTATCTGAATTTGAGAAATCAACATGTTTATATCAGGTTCAATTTTGGTTAATTTTAAACGCAGATCAGGTTCGAGATTTAATTTCAATCTATATTTATTTTTAATTGCTAACGTTGCAGAAAATCCAGTTTCACATAAATATGTAGATGTGAATGGAAGCAAAAATTTCATTGCTTTCGTAGATAAAGAATTATATTCGCTCTCCCTATTCAACACAAAAATTCATACAATCCTGTATTTCTGAACTCTGTTTGGAAACTACTATCGCACGAAAGTTCAATCAATGCTTCTTTATCTTCAGTGGATAGATTTTCTGCTGGAGATTCCAAAAACGGGTTTCGTATCCACAAATATTCAGAATAATTTTCATTGAAATATTCTTCAAAGTTCTGAACTAGCATTTGGCAGTGGCATTTAATACCACTGATAAGTTCAATATCGATTTCAATTTCATTTTCAATAAGAAAACGCTCTAAATTTGGAAATAACTCTAAATTTTTTGTAGATATTGCGTCTTTCACCATAAGCAATTTCTTAATCATTGCTTTAATTTTGTCATTTACTACAAATGGAGTTTTAGTGGGTCCTTGTAGACTTAAATTTAAATCATTCAAACGACTGAAAATAAGCTAAATCAGCCAAATAAGCTAATTTTGCTAATCAAACCTCATCAGTAAATCGGTTGCGAAGATCAAACTTAGTTTCTGTGAGATATATTTGAACTTCTGAATGGAGTTTGATAAGCCGAGTCAACATTTTACCTCGTGACAACCATCGTACCTTGGTGTGCAAAAGTAGCTGAACATGGTCACTGCCCATTTCTGAACATAAAAGTGAAAAAAGCCGAGAATTCAGAGCTCTGGACTTAATAAAATTGACGACTTTTACAGCTTCATCCAGTACGTTTTTAAATTCCTCTGGCATTCGTTTCGTAGCCAGTGCCTCTCGATGGATAACGCAGTCTGTAAATTTACAATTTGGTGCTACAGATTTAACTTTAGCTGTGACTCCGCCATATTTTCCTGTCATAGCTCGAGCACCATCAGAACATAAACCCACACATCGATGCCAGTCCAGTTTGTTTTCTTTAATAAAATTATCAATTTTCTCAAAAATTTTATCTGCTGTAGTTCGCGAGGAAAGTAGCTCACAAAATAAAATATCTTCTTTAATCTCGTTTTTGACTACATATCGAACATAAACCAATAATTGAGCATAATTAGTAATATCTGTACACTTTCATCCAATTGTATGGCATAAAATTTGCTTTGTTTTACTTGACTTAATAATATTTGTTTCACATTCGAAGCCATACTGTTAATTGTACGTCTACGACGTACTGTGTCGTTTGATAAAGATATTATGTCTAATTTTTTAGTATTTTGTTCACCTAACATGCATTTAACCATATCCTTTGCAGCCGGTAACACTAACTCTTCACCAATCGTATCATATGTGCTTTCCCGCACTTTGCAATTTTAAGACTAACCAAGAAAGATGCCTCGACAGCTTTTTTTGTACTTCCAGTAAACGATGACATGGTTATTTTATTTACTTTTAATTCTGATTTTTTTCTTATGAAAAATTCTCGTGGTTTATTCTCCAGAGTCGAGTGTTTTGTACTAAGGTGGCGTTTTAAAAAAGCGGGCTTCATACTTTGGTTTGAAAGAACTTCATGACAAATAACGCATTAAGGAAGAGGTTCACTCCCTTCTTCCATCACTGTGAATCCATATTTAATATATTCTTCATCATATTTTCTAATCACCTTATGTTTTTTAGAAATAACTGTCTGAGTTTCAGTTGACCTTGTAACTTCCTCTAAAGTAGAACATGAAGATGTATTATTTACTTGCTCCATAGATTGGTCATCTTTTTTTCTTTTTAGCCACTTGTCCATTTTAAACAGGAAATAGAAAATAAACAATAAACTGAACTAAATATAAGCAAAATATACTGATGCAAATCAAGCAAAATACAACTAGCGGAGAAAAATACACTGAAAAGATTATAAAGAATGATCACTAATAAACGAACATCTACAACAAACGCAGATGAAATACAATTGGCCGATAACCCACTCCGCTTTCGTTACCATGGTAAAGAAATAACTGACAGTCGTGAATAGCAGTAATCCACGCGTTGATGCTGTTTGACACACATCTAACGATATCGATACGACATTAATATCACAAGTGATGCACCGGTACCCTTCATACCATGCCATAGAAAGAAATATATTATTAAAATTTATTTATTTATTTTATTCAACAAATAGCTTTGATTGAATATTAAACCGTTGATATTTAATAAATAATCGCAAGATAAATACGACAATACTAAAAGAAGAAAAAAGGTATTGAATACATAGAAATCAACGATTAAAAAAAAGTGTAAATGAATAATCTCATACATTTTGATATAAAAATAATGAATGAATGCTATATAATGAACGATATTTATATTAAATTTCAAAATTTGATATATATATTTGATTCATCTCGCGTACCACCTGGGAATACTCTGCGTACCACCGGTGGTACGCGTACCATAGGTTGAGAATCGCTGCACTAGACTGTTGACTCCCTTATTTACCGAGCCTAAAAGATGGCAGCAAAATCTATGTATTACATAGCGTGACGTAAGCGGTAAGTCACATATCATTATACACATATTTTATGTGTATGCGTACCGCTTGCTTCGTATGCATGCGTCATGTTTTGTACATACTTTCTGCGGCCATGTATTTCAGACAAGTCAACAGTCTAGGTATATTATAAATGTCTATGGCCGCATTCCGATCTTAGAACATATACTACTGGAAGGAGCATAGGCTTGAAAAGTTGACGCAGAGAAGAATGACAAGGATGGATATATAATGCGCCTAGTCGACAATGCGCATGCTCAAGACAAATCAAACCGATGCGCGCAAATATAGCAATACATTTTACCGCGTTCGAATCACTTATAAAGTCAACCATTTGTACACAAAATCGTTATTTTTCTCACTGCTTTTCACTTAGGCTTGTTTAGCTGCTCATTATTACCCCGCAGTCCCCACGCGTATCTACGCTTTTATTTGTTGGAGCATGCGCATTGCCGACTAGGCGCATTCTATATTCATCCTTGTCAATCTTTTGCGCATTGTATCTCCATCCTTGTCAATCTTCTCTGCGTCAACTCGAATGTACAGGGATTATAGGCCTATGCTCCTTCCAGTAGTATATGTTCTAAGATTCCGATTCCTCAGCTCGGGGGTAGCAACCCGAGTAGGGATAGCCACTGGGTAGGGTAGCGAGCCGTGTAGGGGTAGCGCGACCGGTATAAAAGCCGGCCCGCGGAGCAGACCAGCGCCATTTCCCCGAGTACGACTCGGACAAGCCTCAGGGAGTACCCTGAAACACAAATCGTACTCGTTCCCGACCTGATAGTTGGACAGTAAGCAGGGCGTTCTCTGCTTTGGCCGGGCGTTCCCGGTAGCTGACTTCCTGTCGATATATGTCGGTTCCGTAAGTGAGGTGTTCCTCACTCCGGCCGGGTGTTCCCGGCAACCGACTTTCCTGTTTTCTGTCGATTCGTAAGTGAGATGTTCCTCACTCCAGCCGGGTTATTTCCGGCGACCTACGACGCATCCAGCTAAGATATGCGCGGTATAATTATTTGTATTATTCTTGTTTCTCACCGTCCGAATTAGGATTAATTAAATTTATTATGTTATTCCGGAACGGCGCACTCCGACCGAATACGTTATTTATTTTTGCGCTTCCGCTGTTTATTAAATCTGAGAGTTGATATCGCACTACCGTTGCAATATAAGATTTGGTTATTACGACTCATGTATTTAGAGTTATTTTTACATCTTTAATTGTTTTAATAAATTTATTATTGTTTAATTAAAATCTATTAATTTGGAGTCTCCCGACAATCTCCCGAACGAATCCTGACAAACCATCGAGCTATTTTTCGCTTCGCAAAAATCCGCTTCGTTTTTATGCTTATTTATAAAGACTATAATTTCATGTGTTCAACTACAAAAACCAACAAACTAAGAAATGTACAATGTATTAAAGATCATTTTGCAAGTAATGAATATTAATACTTAATTTTAAATTGTAATTCAAACACGTGAAGACAAAATTGTACGTTGTTTGGACATTGTAAAAAATAAGTAAAATATCTTGTCTCTTTTTTACAGTTTTTCTATCCCAACATTCTTGAATTAAAAACCTTACGGCAATCTCGTATTCCTCTTCCGAGATGTTATTAAATTTGATTACATCTTGTATTGACCGAAGTGGAAATAAACGCGGCTTTGGAGGCATAATGTTCACTCGCTTTTGCAGCAACTTGTCCAGCTTACGATTTATCACTCTAAAAAGAAACAAAGTTCAATTTTTTGACATACTTATCAAAAAGTTTGTTAATGTAAACAAAAAATTTACTTTGTATGTACATATTTTATCAGCTTATTTAGATGCGCATATCTGGTAGAAGCCAGTTCTCAACAAAAAAATAATTGAAAATTTGGCCAAAAAGTTTCTGAATCTTTTCTTACAAATATTACAGTAAAAAAAAAACACTTTTACTGTAAAATTAACAAAAGGATGGGGCGATTTCACTTGTAAAGTATCAATTACCTGGATAAAAGTCTGTAAATATGTAAATATGAGAATATATCCAACCATATGTATGGATGGACATTTGAAACAAAAATAAATTACAGTAAAAAAATCGCATGCTTAAAGATGAGTTACATATGTAGTACTAAACATATACTATAAAATTGAAGTCGATATATTAATTCTGAAAATGCTTTCGACTAATTTCAAAACAGCTGTAATGTAAAGAAAAATGTTTTCAAAGTTTCTTCTTGTTGATTGTCTTCTAGCTCCCAAAAATATTGATTTTTTCCACAGCTCAACTGCAATTCCAGCTTCTTTCGTATTTTTTTCGAAAATGGATTTTTGTAAAATTGTGCACTTACTCGTAATCTTTTTCTGTGAGTAACTTAGAAACTGTCTCGCAAAGAAATTAAAATTGTACCATTTGTTTATCAGTACCAAAATATAAATACTCTCTGTATCGATTTTTCAAAACATATTAAGGACGAAATTAGAGCAAAGACATATTGTGGGCGTGTACTGCAAATTTTACGTATACATTATATAAAAACATTTACAATTATTTTTTTAATACAATAAATATTATTGATAGAAAAAATTGCCCATGAAAAAGGATTTAACTTACTTGAGGCCGGTCCTCACGTCATCTGCAGTCTTCAGTAAACGTCTGAAAGCACAATTTTAAATAATATTAAGTTTCGTGAAGGCATACATAAACTTGTATGGTTAGAACCAATGTAACAGCGGATATGTACTGAATATCACTATCTTCCGACTCATCATTTCGATTACCGCGACACGCATTCAGAGTATTGGTAGTGCCAGAACCATAATTAGTAGATATTATTAGTCTAGAGGGTATCTGTTGTTGCAGCATATTGGTGTGAAACTGGCTGTGCATAACAAGGCGCAGTTGACGTAAAGGCACCTGGATTTTCATATGTCGTTATGGTGTACTCAGAGCCGTGCACATAACTCGAAGTTGCCCGAGGAAAACTGTCCAAAAGTTGCGGTGTTAACAAGTTTGACCCATTACGTGTTACATTTGTCAGTTCGGCATAAGGCGCATTAAGCAGCTCAGTACATGTGAGACCACAATTATTCCATTGACCCGAAGTATTCTGGGCAAAAGCTTGCTGAGCGACATACGCAAAATGCTCCAGCGATGTCGGAGAATTTAATGATTCCACTGGTCGATCTTTTGTTGTCAGAGGCACTTGATTGGATGTGCTTACATTTTCAGTCGAGTTGTTTTCTAATGTATCTGTATAATCTGTGTAACGATGCAGCCCGCAAGCTGCATCGTTACGGCTACGGACCGTCCATCGTCCGTAGCCCACCAAGGGCGCATCGAGCGCCGATAAACTTTGTCGAAAACAACGGCGGTCAAGCGCCGAACGGACCCCACCCCGACCGTTCCAAAATTCCGTTAGTGGGGGCCCGCCGCCGAAACCGCCGATGCTTGCCGATCCGAAGTCAGTCGGCCGCTAACCGGGTATAAAAGAGGCCCGGCTGTACGTCTTTTCACCAGATCCTGTTCGCTACTAGACAGGGTACAAATAGACTGGTTACAAAAAGGCATGTACCGCCGAGCGTTCTCGGTATTCTCGCTTCAGCATACGAGTGTTCTCGTATACCCGCCAAGCGTACTCGGCTCCTCCAAGCTCCGATCTTCGTGCACGGGCATTCCCGTGTACCTAGCCGGATCGCCGTTCTAAATCCGCCTTCGTACGAGCGTTTTCGTACTCCCGCCGAGCGGACTCGGCTCCTCCAGGCACCGATCTTCGTGCACGGGCATTTCCGTGTACCTAGCCGGATCGCCGTTATAAATTCGCCTTCGTACGAGCGTTCTCGTACTCCCGCCGAGCGTACTCGGCCTCCTGATCCACATATCGCGTTTCCTCGCCGGGATTTTCGAATTAGAATCCATCCGGCAGGCAAAACTGCGTCGACCAATCCGCGCCGCCGAGCGGTCCGTATCGATCTATTATCGAACGGACTCGCGTCACCGCTACGAACGCACCCACCGATAGGCGCTCCGTCGTCAAGATCTATAGAGAGAAGGTTACCTCATGCGCAAAGAGGGACGAGCGGCAAGAGGGGCTAATGCTGTGCGGGGCGAGCGGCAAGAGGGGCAAATGCTGAGCGGGGCAAGCGGCAAGAGGGGCAATGATGATTTCATCGTCAAACAGTAGCTGTCTCTCTCGCACGCTTTAGTGTTTTCTCTCTCGCTCGTTTAATATAGAAATGCTTTGAGTTTTTATCGAAAAAATACTTTTATTTTGTAAAATATTGATACCACTGGAAATTGCGTAATAAAAATTGAAAAGTAAATTAGAAAGGCGCTATAAATTACATATATTGCAAATTATAGCGCTAGATATTTAACGTTTATAATGTTAAATATCGCTGCAACAGATGCATTTGTAATACAAATTGCTTTGTACTCGTATTTAGACTGTAATATCAATGAAAATAAAATATAATTTGGAGATATACACAAAAAACATCATTTGTAAAGTAGTAAAATAAAAGAAAAAATAGTACATATTTAAAAATTATTTTTAAAATAATATTTACTGTTTATATGCATTATTTACAAAAGAAATACTATAAAGAAATTTATTTTTTACATTTAATTGTGAAAACCTCAAAAATTGTCAAGAAATTGTAACCGAAATTCATAAATGTAAGTACAATTCTAGGGTAATATAAAAAGCATCATACACAAATTTAATATGATACAAACTTAAATAATAAAATTGTAATATATGTTTCAACATTGCAAATGTGAATATTTATATGATAAAATTTACAAAGTATTAACAATTTTCAAATATTTGCTAATAAAATATAAAAATTGTATGTATTTAGATAAAAAAAAATATTGTTTAGGTTATGTGGGTTAAATTATTTCTTCGGTTTTGTTCATTTGAATATGTTCGGGGAAATAACAGACAAAATAATTAATATACGTACTTTCGATTTTTATTATATAACCTTTTAAACTGACACATGAAAGTCAATAATGAGAGCGAGTGACAGAGTTAAAAACAGTTAGAAAAGGAAAAACTTTGAAAGAGAGAGACAGCTACTGTTTGTCGATGAGATCATCATGCTCTTCCCTTCCTTCATCGCCCCTCGCCGTCAAGCTGTTTCTAGCTCCCCCCTTCCTTCGTCGCCCCTCGCCCTCAACCGGTTTTACTCATGGACATAGGAATATAGGGACAGAGCACAAACATAAGAAATGGGCAAGGGGAGTAAAGCGAAAATGCGGGGGGGTCCGCCATGATAGTGTGCCTGAATTTGATTGGTTATGGTTTTGCGCATGCTCAATACCGTCAAACTTATTCAGACTGCATGCAACATAAGCAATCTGAATTAAGGCTTTAATTGTGAAAAAGAATAAATGACTATATTTTTATATTTTCTTAATTTAGAAGGGAATAATAATATTATAATAGTGAATTTTTTAAAATAGTTTATTGCAACGAAATTATTAGTCAGTAGTTAAAAGGATATCATAAAAATTATAAGAATACAAATTATAAGAGATTTTCTTCGCATGTTCTGCTTCCAAAAATCTTATTTTTCTTCGTAATCTGGATTTTTCTGGAGAATTATAGATGCGTTTTGGTGATACCATTGTCGCTTTATCTATTTTAGATATTAAAGATTGTGCTAAAATAATAATAAATATAGTTATATAGATTTAAATAAGTATGATATACTGAAATTATCAGTCTATTTTCTTTAAAAATAGCTATATAATAATGCATCATAATTAATAAAAATTATTCTTACATGGAAATATATTTGGTAATTCATTGATTGATTCTGTTGGAACTATTGGTTCTAACAAATGATCTGTTGTATCATGTATATTATCGTTTGTAATACTGGCAGAATTTTCAATATTAGATTTTGCCACAAAATTTGAAGAAGAAATTTGATTTTTATCATGTGTAGATTGTTCTACTACAGTAGAATTCGAAGAAAGTTGTTGTATTGCAAGTGTTCTCTGAAATATAAGAATATTCACAAATATATAAATAAAATATTGTACATATATCATAAATAAAAAATAAATTTTTGTTATTATTTATACATTCGGCAATGCATTTGGCTTAAGTTGAGTTATCGAACATGTCTTATCAAAGAATTTTTCATCAAAATGAGCAGAGCAAATGCGAGCTGTATTTGGGATAGATGATAAATTTATTCCCAAACTTTCTAACCACATTGCTCGAGTTGTAGGATTTTTTGGAAACCTAAAAAACAATGCTTTTAGCAATATATACTCTTAAAATAAAATATATATATTACTTTAAATGTGAGAAATTTTTAATTAATATACTTGTGGAATGTTATCTTCACATTTTTTCTATTTCCTTGTTTCCAATTTTGACAATCAGATCTATTTTTGCACGATTGTAGCAAACACTGCACCATTGTTGACACAAATTTTGCTTAAAACTTTTAACCTAACCATACCTTCGCAAAACATGTGTTATTTTACATTACTGCGCTTGCACAAACTAACAGCCAATCAAATGTAGGCACACTTTACCTCGTCGCATCGTCCCGCAATGGCTTCCCCCCCGCAGCGACATGCTCTGTCCCTATATTCCTATGTCCATGGTTTTACTGAGGTAACCTTCTCTCTATAGATCTTGTTTCTAGCTCCCCTCTTACTTTATCGTCCCTCGCCCTCAACCGATTTTACTGAGGTAACCTTCTCTCTATAGATCTTGCTCCGTCGTGCCAACTGTTACGACTTAATCATACGCGCTTGTGCCGATCGTTCCGCAGATCGCACTAAAACTAAGGCACTAGATATGTAGGTATTCTCATCCGCCATTTTGGTTCCTACTAGATGGAGAATTATAGCGTATATAGTATAGTATAGCGTACATGTGTAACACGTCAATTATTAAAAATGATTCAGGACTTTTTTCGACTCATTTTTTGGCAAGGAATAACGCTATGTACTTAGTGGGCAGTCTTTAAGTGTCACCCTGTATACGCTATAATTCTCCATCTAATAGGAACCAAAATGGCGGATGAGAATACCTACATATCTAGTGCCTGACTAAAACGCTTCACGTCAAAACCGATCATACTTCGCCGTTACATATTATAATCCTTGTACAGGTCATACGTCGCTTTTATTTCACCCACGCAATTACACACCGTACCTTTATATACATTTCGCATCGCAATCATACATTGCATTTATACAAAGTACACCGCGTACATTTATCGCAATCATACATCGCATTTATACAAAGTACACCGAGTACATTTATCACAATCATACATCGTATGTACACACAGTCATCAAATTCATTATCTCAATAAACACATTTCTTATTTATTACAACCAATCGCGTGAATTCTTTTGACGTACCCCCAACCGAACAAACCCGGATTCCGGCGAGCTATACCGCGTCCGAGAAAGCTCACACGGTTTCATCTGTAATGGCATTTCTGATGGCGGTTATATCATCGTTGATATTTTCGTTGGACTGCACATCATTAGTACCTTTTGCTTCTTTTTAGGTATATTCTCCTTGTCTAAAGACGAGGTAATAAGGAATCTTTTAGGCGTTTTAATCCCACGTGAAGGATGTCCCAAGCTAGAAGTTCAAACAAATGGTTTTATTATTTTGTATAGCTGAACAATTAACTCATTTCAATTGAAAACAAACGAGTCTATAATTAGTACAGTCGTGTTTTTTGCAAAAATTAATATTAAAAATAACTCACCTACTCTTAGTACTGACACATATGGTAAAATTATATAGAAATACATAGATATTCATATGCAATTTGTAAGTAATATGTAATTTGTAAGCATTAAAATGGAGAAATTTTGAGATAAATAAAGAAATTACAAAATTAAATATGCAGCGAAATTATACCACACATAAATAAGTCAATGTTTTATATTACGGTAAGAATTATTCATCCCTTAAAAAACAAGTGTACTTTTTCTAATAATAGTTTAGCCTCAGCTTAATTGTTCCCTAAAATTAGAATAATGAAATTGCCTAAATTACAGCATAAATGAGACAATGCATTTTCTATACCTTGATTTTCTAAATCACGAAATGATCCTTTCACGAAATGATCCTTTCACAAAATGATCTTTTTACTGGCAGCGTGCTGTTCTGGTTGCAACCTGGCAGCTCTGGCGAAAGCAAAGAAATTCTTTGGGCGATATTACACACTGCAAACTACACGCGACTGCGACTCGGGCACTGATCGGGGATCGATTGTCTACCTCATGTAAAATGTCCCATCATATGTTCCTCTTTCTTCTCTGGAAATGGCAGTCAGCCCGTCTAGCCAATCACATGCCAAGTAACACGAACACTGAGCCTGTGATTGGCTAGACAGGCAGACCGCTATTTTTCAGAGAAGATAAAACTTAATTCTCTCTTGTTCGACATTCTGTGTTGTTGTTGGCAAATTGTCGCAAACATTTATTACACGTTGTTCACACATTGTTGACAACGAGAATTTATTCCAAAACTTCAACAATTGAGGACAGATATGGAACACCCGAAGAAAAACATTATATATTTGTTGTTGCCGTCATGTTGCCATCAAAATGCTATTGGCGCAACGGCATATCATCAGTTATTGTCAGGTTGCCGTCAGGTTGCTGGCAACCTATTGTACAACTATTGCTGACCGCTTGTTCATACATTTTTTTTAACTGATTACTTATATTATCACTCATGTTGCTCAATTTGGTAGCAGACTGCTAACAATAACAGCAACTGAACATCAACTATTCAGCAACACAAGCAGTGCATTAGTTTGCTCGATATGATTAATCACGCTTGGTTATCTGGGTTAGACTGTCTTGCGTGACACACAACTTTAAACACAGACTTTAGCTTTCAACTGGACTAGCCACAAAGGTTCATTCTCGTCGCCAAAATACTGTTGTGTATAAACTAACAATAGTCATAATAACAGAAAGTATTACGTTTTTAAAAGAGATTTTTATTCATAAGAAAACCATAGACTAACAAACAACTACAGGATCAACTATGTTGATATAACAAGTAGTGCTAACTTAAGATTATTGTGGCGGCATACCGCCACATCGCTGCACTGAAGCGGTATAATACGCCGCGGCGCCGCTACACGCCGTAGGACCTCAGCCAAGTTCTGAGCCTACAGATACACCACCAGGTTGCGCAGGCGGTGTAAGGCTTTCTCACGATCGAGAATCGATCGACGCTGTATAAAAGAGCGTCGACGCAAGCTTTTCTTCACTCACTCGCTTCAAGGCGAGCTCTCTACTAGGGCCCTTGAACTGAGTAATAGCTCTGCTATTTCAGAGCGTAACCAGAGGCTAGTTACCTCGTCGTTTTTCTCACAGTGCCTAGAAAGGCACGCAAACGAAAAACAGAGTCCAGCTTCGGCCGCACACTTCATCCAAGCGGCCCGCTGACTCACCAGCACCGCAGTCGCCCCTACAGACTCTTGCTTGGAAATTAATTCCTTTAGAGTTCTGTGTCCAGCTGACTCGGCCTTCAAGGGATACTCTCGTTGCTGGGGACATTCGCATTCGGAGACCTCTCTCTCCTCGGTTCGCAGAACGCTCTGCAGCGCCGAGAACTGAGACGGTCACATCACAAGGCACACCAGAGACCCGCTCCGTCGCAATCCAAACCTCGCCGCCTAGGGCGTGCTCGGAGAGCAGTTGCAATACGGAAGACCACTTTCCGAACGGAGTTCCTCCAACACTAGGGAAAGGGTTACAACGAGCTTGATCAATCAAACCGTTCTTCTTAGGACCGGTTCAGTACACTAAGACGCAGCCGGTAATATCTTACCGAGCCCGTCAATTTTTATTCTAACTTCTCGGCTTTACACATTTGCCGAGAAAGCGCCTTTGGCGCAATAAACGCTCAAACACAATTTAGCACAATAACTTGTACATACTTCTCTGACAAAGAAAATAAATTATATATTTTCTAATAAATTAGTTCTCACAATTTCTCACCAGTTCTAACACATCCTAAAGGCATTACGCCCATAATTATGGGCGTTGTAACCCTTTCCCTGGTGTTGGAGGAACTCCGTTCGGAAAGTGGTCTTCCGTATTGCAACTGCTCTCCGAGCACGCCCTAGGCGACGAGGTCTGGATTGCGACGGAGCGGGTCTCTGGTGTGCCTTGTAATGTGACCGTCTCGGTTCTCGGCGCTGCAGAGCGTTCTGCGAACCGAGGAGAGAGAGGTCTCCGAATGCGAATGTCCCCAGCAACAAGAGTATCCCTTGAAGGCCGAGTCAGCCGGACACAGAACTCTAAAGGAATTAATTTCCAAGCAAGAGTCTGTAGGGGCGACGGCGGTGCTGGTGAGTCAGCGGGCCGCTTGGATGAAGTGTGCGGCCGAAGCTGGGACTCTGTTTTTCGTTTGCGTGCCTTTCTAGGCACTGTGAGAAAAACGACGAGGTAACTAGCCTCTGGTTACGCTCTGAAGTAGCAAGAAAAGCTTGCGGCGACGCTCTTTTATACGGCGTTGATCGATTCTCGATCGCGAGAGAGCCTTACACCGCCTGCGCAACCTGGTGGTGTATCTGTAGGCTCAGAACTCGGCTGAGAGCCTGCGGCGCATAGCGGCGCCGCGACGTACTACGCTGCTTCAGTGCAGCGGTGTGACGGTATGCCGCCACAATAATGATTAAAGGTTACTAACTCAAACATAACAGTAATGTACATACAATATCTCAGATGTACACGTATCGGCATGTATTGCCAGCAACGGTATACGTATGTGAAAACAAAATAAAGACGTCACACGCATTCACACAAAGCACGTATTTGATTCCTCGTTTGAAGCGAGGAGCACAGCGAGCAAAGAGGGGAATAGTAGTCGGGGACATTTCCATCTTGCATTCTTAGCGCAAGTCGGACGATCGAGAGAGAAAGCATTACAAGTCGTCAAGTTAGTGGTGTCTTATAGCTATTTTGCTCATGTGACGATCTAATGAAGGAAGTGCGAGCGAAACAGTTAGGACAGCTCAATATCCCTATCGGTGTCTCACTCGCTCTAATACCTATGTGTCGCGCTTTCTTTTCTTTCCTTTAAGAAACGTAACTGAGCCGTGTGCACCGATCGCCGGCATTCATTTTCGGTACGTGTATAGGTAGCCGCACTTACGAACATAATTTTTTAGAAGTGTCAAAAATGTAATAGCGAATTAGGCCATTTGCATTACATTGCACTGGTGCACACTCAAGGTTGCTTAGATCACCAAAACAGTGTAGTACGAGTGATCAAATTCGTTATTAAGTGTATGTATATATAGATTATAAGTGATGTGTTTCCACAAAATATTGATGTTAATTTATATTTTATTCCACTGTTTAATTCAATTTAAAATGTATTTAAAATCCTCCTGTAAAGGACCCCACACGAAATGATAGGGTTTTGGACCATTGTAAAATTGGCTGAAACTGAAATATGTTGTAGTCCTTGACCTCCTGAACAAAAGTCCCCATGGGCGCGAAACCTGAAAATGGCCAATTTTTGAGATACGATGGATCAAAGGTAGCTAAATGATCACTTATAGAAGTAAAACTTAGGGATTCAGCCAATTTCACAGTGGTCCAAGACCCTATTATTTCGTGCGGGGTCCTTTAATGTACTTAAAAACAAAGAATAATATCTAATAAAAAACTTACCTTTTTAAAAAAAAAGGTATAAAAAAGGGCGCCAAGTACACGCAATTATTAAAAGTGTTATATACGTCTATGAAAAAAACTGTAGTATATAAAAACCTTTCAAAAAAAGCTGTCGTATATATTTAAAACTTATACAAAGAACCATCGTATATATTTAAACCTTAAAAAAAAAAAAACTGTCGTATATATTAAAAACTTATAAAAAAATCGTCGTATAATATATTAAAAATCTGTTATACATTTTACCTATAAAAAATATGATATCAGAAAATGACGTCAAGTAAAAATAAAAAATTGTACATATTATTGCTACAAAACTAAATTATTTTATATTTCCTACGAAATATACATTAAACAAACACTAACGCCCATTTAAAAAAATATACAATAAACTAATTTCAAACAGAATTTAAATTTAATCAAATTAATAAAAATGTATCAAATTAAATTTAATTTAAATAAAAAAATATTTAATACAAAAAAAACTTGGCGCTGCTACACCTCAAAATACTCTAAGGTAGTAAAACTTAGTAATAATGTAATTTAATATTACTGTAACATAATATGCGTTTGTATTAATATTAAAAATAACAGATTAGGTATAGCATTTACTTATTTCCCACATAGATTTTGTATTTATATCAATTTATTGTATATCATTTTAAGGGCAAATTATGAAATATAATTATGGGATTTAAGAAATGGATTGTGAGAAATGTTGTTTGAAAAAAATATATTTAAAATTAAGACAATTATAATAAACAGTTATGGAGTAAGAGTATCAAAGGCCGCAGTAGGATCTTGATTGCCAAACAAAATTTTTTTCCTTTCTTTAATCAGGAATGAAATTAAACGTTTCGATCGGCATTTCCGATCATCTTCAGTATACAAATCTATAATACATAAATTGAGACAAATTAAAAACGGTTACATGTGTCGGTTGAACGGAGTCAATACAGTGTTTGTTGATTATAATGAATATAAACAGTAAAAAAATTGTGGGATACCTAATTCCGCGTGCTGGGATTTATTGGTGAGACATAAATTATCATTAATACAAATTGGTCAACGGTAACACTGAGATATAAAAAAAATAAAAAAAGTAAATATAAAGTTGACTTGTGGATATCGTAAGTAATTATATAAAATTTATAATAATTTAGTTAATAATGTGTACTCACTTATGAGGCTGCGTAAAGAATTGTTATGTGAGAAACATCAAAGTACCGGTCATCTCAAATTCGAAAAGGAGACTGTGCGCGATGTTCATCGGTAAGAAGAAAAAGGGTGAGGAGAGGAAGGGGGGGGGGGGACGAGTGGATAGGGAGTAGGAGGGGGGGGAAGGGAGGGGGAGGGTTAATCCAGAGTGAAGTCAATAATTATTTGACTTCAAATAGGTGGCAGCATATTGAGAATAAGCACGTACGAATCACATAAGAGTTCTGTATCACTTTGTTTATTAAGCCCAAATTTTTGTCTTTTAATGTGAATCATTTCCGAGATTAATCTCTTCTTGTAACAAGCCTCTCTTCATCAAGAATGGTAACGCACTCCCAATCAAATTCGTGATTGTAATCTAAACGGTGTTCCGATATGACAGAGCGCGCGGAAGATTTCTTGATATCGTTTTTGTGTTCAGAAATTCTAGTTTTTAGCTGTCGTTTACTTTGTCCAATGTAAGTGGCTGCGCAATCTTTGCAAGAAATTCTGTATACTATATTATTATGGGAGAAATTGTTCACTATGTCTTTATGATTCTTGATGAAGAACTTTAAATTTTTGGATATGGAAAAAGATAATCTCATGCTGTGATCTTTAGCCATGAAAGAGAACTTTTCTGATTTATTTCTAAAGAAAGGAATAGTGAAATATCTTATGTTTTCGTCATCTTCTCCTATGTTAGTAACTTCTCGTACTCCGTCCTTTTCGTGTATATAAAATTTAATTCTATGTCTTATAAGATTGAAAATGTACGGGAGAGGAAAACTATTGTATAATAGTATTTTTACTACCTCATATAAATTTTTTTTATGGAATTCAGGATGCGATAAGAAAAGAACCCTATCAACCAATCCCATTACAATACCCCTCTTATGTGCGTTTGGATGTTGGGAGAAAAAATTCAAGTATCGACCTGAGAATGTAGCTTCAAGTTTGATTGGTATCATAAACCTACCTACTATGCTGCCTGAGAATGTAGGTTTATGATACCAATTAAACTTGAAGCTACATTCTCAGGTCGATACTTGAATTTTTTCTCCCAACATCCGAACGCACATAAAAGGGGTATTGTAATGGGTATTATAATGGGATTGGTTGATAGGGCTTTTTTCATATCGCATCCTAAATTCCATCAAAAAAATTTATATGAGGTAGTACAAATACTATTATACAATAGTTTTCCTCTCCCGTACATTTTCAATCTTATAAGACATAGAATTAAATTTTATATACACAAAAAGGACGGAGTACGAGAAGTTACTAACATAGGAGAAGATGACGAAAACATAAGATATTTCACTATTCCTTTCTTTAGAAGTGAATCAGAAAAGTTCTCTTTCATGGCTAAAGATCACAGCATGAGATTATCTGTTTCCATAGCGCGCTCTGTCATATCGGAACACCGTTTAGATTACAATCACGAATTTGATTGGGAGTGCGTTACCATTCTTGATGAAGAGGCTTGTTACAAGAAGAGATTAATCTCGGAAATGACTCACATTAAAAGACAAAAATTTGGGCTTAATAAACAAAGTGATACAGAACTCTTATGTGATTCGTACGTACTTATTCTCAATATGCTGCCACCTATTTGAAGTCAAATAATTATTGACTTCACTCTAGATTAACCCTCCCCCTCCCTCCCCCTTCCTCCTACTCCCTATCCACTCGTCCCCCCCCCCCTTCCTCTCCTCACCCTTTTTCTTCCTACCGATGAACATCGCGCACAGTCTCCTTTTCAAATTTGAGATGAACGGTACTTTGATGTTTCTCACATAGCAATTCTTTACGCAGCCTCATAAGTGAGTACACATTGTTAACTAAATTATTATAAATTTTATATAATTACTTACGATATCCACAAGTCAACTTTATATTTACTTTTTTTATTTTTTTTATATCTCAGTGTTACCGTTGACCAATTTGTATTAATGATAATTTATGTCTCACCAATAAATCCCAGCACGCGGAATTAGGTATGACCACAATTTTTTTACTGTGTATATTCATTATAATCAACAAACACTGTATTGACTCCGTTCAACCGACACATGTAACCGTTTTTAATTTGTCTCAATTTATGTATTATAGATTTGTATACTGAAGATGATCGGAAATGCCGATCGAAACGTTTAATTTCATTCCTGATTAAAGAAAGGAAAAAAATTTTGTTTGGCAATCAAGATCCTGCTGCGGCCTTTGATCCTTTTACTCCATAACTGTTAATTTTACGCTGGGCCTAGATTGATTTTATTAATTTGTACAATTATAAAAAAATAATTTTAATTTTTTACACAATTTATTTACACAAGACCTTAATTTTTTATATTTTACTTTTTATTTTTACTATTGTATTTTTTTTTTTTTTTTTCAGGTGACAGTAAGAGAGCCATGGATGAATACACCTCTGAAATTATGCTAGGCGGACACAATACCATTGTAATCCACAACACCTGTGAAGATTCGCTCTTGGCGACTCCTATTATCCTTGATTTAGTCATCTTAGCCGAACTCTGTTCTCGCATCACCTTGAAAAGAGCAGATTCCAACGATGATGAAGAATTCTTTGGTTTCCATAGTGTGCTCTCTATTTTGTCATATCTCTGCAAGGCTCCCTTAGTGCCTCAAGGGACACCAGTGGTAAATGCCCTTTCTCGACAGCGGGCCGCTATTGAAAACATTCTGCGAGCCTGTCTGTCTTTACCGCCAGAGAACAACATGCTGCTTGAACACAAAGTATCTTTAAAAATTTAAGGAAAGTAAGAAAAAGAGCGAATGATATATAAAGAATGAGGAATTAAAGGTTCGAAGTAATAATGAGATAAATACTCGTTTGTTGTGAAAAAAGGAAAATTGGCGCTGTTTCGTTTTGTTTTAATTAAATTTCACCTCTCTTAATGTTGCATATCCAATATAATGATTCGTTATAAATTTATATCCACTGTATCAATTTTAACAGAATACCAAAGCTAGAAAGTGGCGAAATTTTGAAAGCTAATTTGATTTTATTAATGGTAAAATAATATAAAATTTTTAATAAAAATATGTTACTTGTTAACTTATTAAAATTATTAATATTGAAACAAAAAAATCCTTTTTATCATGGTTTCTAAAGTATCCAATAATATTAATTATAAAATTGTTGCTTATTAATAATAAAAAATATTACTATTTTTTAGAGTGTAATTAATATCACAACAAATTATTTTTGATACCAAATTATTGACCAGTTGTCAATTAAAACATTAATACCGTATAAAATTATTTTTTTATAATAGCTCAAGTTTCTTCGACGATATTAAATAATTGAAGCATCGGCTATGTGTGAAGAACAACATTGTAACCCTAAACTAAATTAGTTTTAAAAAGCAAAAAATATTTGTATTTAATATTGTATAATCAAATTAAAAACTGAAGTTATATATATCAAGGTTTTTGTAAGGTTTTAAAGTTTAGTTATGAAGAAAATTTTTAATTTATAATATTTTCACAGTAAAATAAAAACATTATTATTAGCTGAGAAACAACATTTTCATATAATTAATAATTGAATAAAAGAATCGTTCCACAAAATATGTATGTGTGTGTTTTAATACAGTTGCAGAAAGTAACTCTTGTTCCAGAAAGTTAATAAATGCAAAATATAGTGTTTAAATAGGCAAATAAACACCAACAGTTACAATATTATCAATTTTATAAATTTCAAAATATATACAAATAATATTTTAATTTTTGCATAAAAAGACTTAAAGTCTGTCCCTTGCCATTCCCCTGTCGCTTATTATGCGTTTTGGATATCCAAAGAAATTAAAGACGTCATTTAAGTGTTTGATTACTTCGGCAGTGCTCGTGGTTTTAGTTGGAAATAACCATACAAATCGTGAAAACGCGTCCACTATAATCAAAACGTATTTGAATTTATTTTTTGTCGCTTTTAAGAGTCCGAAATGATCAATATGAATAGTTTGAAAAGATGTTTGATCCCTCTCCACTATTTCCATCTCGCTCTCTGGTTTACCCGTGTTTGCTGCAAAAGATATATATTTAATGCAATTATCCAGGTACTATCGTACCCTTAGTTTGAGACCTGGAAGCCAGTAATGAGCCAAAATACAATACAATACCAAAAACTGTTTTATCATAGCCTACGTGGCTGAAATTGTCATGAACGTGATCAAACCTAAGGATCGCCCTAACTGGGGATCCGGGTCTGGCGACCTGCCGTCCAACAAGCTTTCATCCGGCCTGCGCCTTTTCTCTTCTCCCTCTAACCCATACACATAGACGCTCTCGCAAAGGTGACTTCCGTTTCCTCGTGCCTTCAACATTTTAATCTTTCATTTCCACTCCCATTCCCTTCGTGACTCTCACTCTCTCCCTCTCTCCCTTCCCTCTTCCCCTCTCCCTCTCTTTCTTTCTCTCCTTCTTCCCCTTTCCCTCCTTCTCCCCCTCTCTCCCTCCTTTTCTCTCTTTTTCTCGCGCGCGCGCGTGTGTGTGTTCATGTGAGCACGTAATGACGCACTTGAGCGTCAGTTAAGTTTTAGGTTAGCATGTGTTCAAATTGTTTGCTATTTACGATCTGACAATGACCTAGCCGAGCGTAAAAATTATTTAGAACATTTCTCCTCTGCCCTGGTATAATAAGAGCGAATCGATGTGTGATTCTATCTTTTAGTTCTGCCAGATTAGGTGGTTTAGTTTCACAAACGTAATTTTTAATATGACCCCATACAAAGAAATTTAATAGTGTGAGGTTGGGTGATCTGGCGGGCCAGTCTACTGGACCACGCCTTCCTATCCACCTTCCTGGGAAAGTACGATTCAAAAATTCGCGAACTTGTAATGCGTAGTGTGGCCCTGCACCATCTTGTTGAAACCAGACATTTTCAACATCTGCACCGACAAGATTTTCAATAGAGGGCATTACTTGATTTAGCAATAAGTCGAGATAATTCTGAGCATTGAGATTGCCATCAATAAATCCGACCTTCACGCGGTACATCTTGGGTAATGCTAATGCCGGCGGTCAATTTCAAAATCAATTTTTAAATGCTCATAGCTCTGCGAAAAAAATAGAGGCCTCTGTGACCTCTCATTGTTTTCGTCTTGAAAAGCCCTTTCAAATGAGCTCCCACTCGAGCCATGGTGCTACTTAAGATTTTCCGCCCCCCTCCCGTCCCACGCCCCCGAGGGGTTATGGGTCATCTGCACGCCAAAAGATAGTACTTTTGAAAAATCGAAACCCATGTTTCGCCGTTTTTCGATATTTTTATTTTCACAAGTTATTTAGGCGTTCCATATCTCTGGGACACTCTACAGGGTGTCTCACCTAAGACCGGCCACCTGAATAACACTGACAGTTTTGGAGATAAAAAGAAATGCTTGAAGTAAAAGTTGTTTGGTTCAAAGGGAGAAAAAACATAAGGATATTAGTTTGACCTCGAGTGGAAACATTTCGGAGATTTGAAAATCATCGTCATTCTTGAAAATAAAACTACCTTAATTTTTTTATATAAATCGATTCCTCACAATATTCGGCGTAAAAAGTTATTAGGGTAAGATGACCAAAAATTGAATAGTTTATGAAATATTTTATACTTTAATTGGACATAATTTTATATAAACTATGAAATATCTCGTTAAATATTTATTTTTCAATTATCTTACCTCAACACAACTTTTATGCACAAAATAATGAGAAGAATCAATTGGTGTAAAAAAAAAACACAATTGTCTTTAAGAAAAAATATGTAGCTAAAATGATATATTATAGATATGGAAAATAATATATAATATATAATAATATACAGGGTGTCTGGCAATAATCGCCCCACCGGTCATATACAGGTAGAGGAGGTCAAATCGAGTAGAAAAGTCCTTTACCATTTTTTGATTTTTGTAGTAAGTACTAAGTAATTAACGAAAAAAGATTGGTGAATCCGTGCAAGTAAAGCGCGCGCAGCGAGAAGGACATCCCACTGCTATACGATCACTAGGCGCGCGATGAAGCGTTGGGAGGAGCGCTCTACAAATGACAATGGCAACATACGAGCGGCGCGTAACGCTAGATCCTTGTGTCCTAGTGATCGCGTAGCAGTGGGACGTCCTTCTCACCGCGCGCGCTTTACTCGCGCGGATTCGCCGATCTTTTTTCGTTAATTACTCAGTACTTATTATGAAAATTAAAAAATGGTAAAGGACTTTTCTACTCGATTTGACCTCCTCTACCTGTATATGACCGGTGGGGCAATTATTGCCAGACACCCTGTATATATATCTTATGAGTGGTTCAGTGCCAGAGTTGCCTAAGCGACAATTTCTTCGAAATGAGATATTGATGTCTAAAGTTAGACTTAATTTTTAAAATCACAACCTATCTGATAGAAATAATTTTTAATCTATCTGTTGTGGAAGGTTATCTAGTCCATGTAAATATGTTATTTAAAAATTATCCTTAATCTAGAAATGAGTTAAATAGAAACAAACTTATAGGCAAGTTTGGCCCTAAAAAAATTAGATTTTAAGTTATAAAGTGTGAAGTAGGCAATGTTTAAACAAGTTAAAATTAAGGTAAAAAATAATATTCCAACCATTATTCCTAGTTAGTTTAAGTTAAATTTGTCCAATCAACGCATTGTACATATTGTCTATATTTTGTTCATAGCAGATTTAATTTTTTTTAATGCTGTTCTCAAAAGCAATGAATATAAAAAAGTTATCAGGAAAATTAAAAAAACAACGAGATAAAGAATATCAATCAACAACAGGTAAAATAGTTCCTAAAAGAATCTTTCTGAAAACTCGTGCGAAGATGTAATCAAAAATGTTTGAATAAAATACCAATTGAAAGAAGAAAGGAGATTTTTAAAGGCT
This sequence comes from Linepithema humile, assembly GCF_040581485.1. NCBI lineage: Eukaryota > Metazoa > Arthropoda > Insecta > Hymenoptera > Formicidae > Linepithema > Linepithema humile. The sequence goes on along the minus strand of NC_090130.1, from coordinate 13,669,506 downwards.
ACTATGAAGTAAATTCGTTTTTTAATTCTTTTTCTTACACATGCAAAAAAACTAAAGCTCTTTACTATTGCAATATATTTGCAATTATCGTTGAAAATTAATTTAAATATTTATTACAAAATTTTGCCTAACTGTCTGTATTTCTTACAGATTTTGAAAAATTCTAAGAGACAAACTTGCCTAACCTACACATAATTTTTATTATACGCGAAAAAACTATTAAAACAAAAAATTCATTGATAAAATAATAAATATTACAAAATAACATACCTGAAGAATCCAAATTATCATAATCCCAGACAGCACAAACATATTTTTACAATATTCTAAGAATATCTTAGCTGTATATTTCGTATATGCTGAAGATATTTGAATAATATCCTAACATATTCTGAGAATATACTGAAGATATTCCAATGTCTGCGATTTTTTATATTGAGGATATTCTTAGAATATTCGAGGAGATATTTTCAGGATATTTTCAGGATATTTTTAAAATATTTGAGGGGATATTGTCAGGATATTAATGGGATATTTTCGGAATATGGAGAACTAGGCACATACCTTATACCTTTATAGAAAAATGCTACTGACAAGAGAAAAATACTATTGAAAAACTATCAATAGTTTTTTTTCCATCTCAAAAGAAAATTTCCATAAGGATATTGGGAAATTTAATTGATACATGTAATAAAATATAAACATAATGTAACATTAGTAAATATCAATATTTTATTATGGTATATATTAGATTTATATTTTATTTTATATGAAAGTAATTTAAATCTTCATACGCTTTTTGGCATGTGCGAGTCACACTTTTGTCGGATTGGCAAAATCCTCTTCTGTGCAAGTAAAAAATCTTATTTTATATTTTTACTTTATTTTTGATAAAATGTTATAGTTTATATATTTCGCGTAATTATAATATTACGTAGTATACTGGAAAATCAGTTAATATATTTAATCTAAATAAACTATTAACGATAATAATAAATGTAAAACACTGTTTGGAAAACAGTATTCAACAAGACTTTTTATTTATATCAGTATTTTTCATTTAAAATTTCTGAAAAATTCTGTTTATAAAATTTTAAAATTTAAAATTAAAAATATTAAAACTAAATTTCGCATAATAAAATAACCATTTCGTAAAAACGCCAAATAGATGTATAATAGTAAAAAACCAGGGTTATAATAGTAAATAACCAATAAATATAAACCGCAATGAAATCTACAAATTGAATCATGCAAACCTCTACATATATATAATACATTTAATTCTCAATGCAACTGATGTTTACAAATTTTATTAATTGTATTGTACAACATTATTTGGGTGGATTTCCGAAAAGCTATCACCCCCAATTTGGCTAATATTCAGCCTAAATATTTATTTTATCTAGTAAATAATATTCCTAAATGGATTTTTGGCGCAAAAATTTTGTCCCCTCCGCCCCCCGCCCCCCTCAAAGGTAAAACTGTTATTGTTAATTATTTAAGAAAGTATTTATTGTACGGAAAAAGTTGTTAAACAAAAAATGAAGCACATAATAAGCTCTACAAATAAGGTCCAATACATATTTTACCTAACTCCAATATTTTAGTCATTACTATCAAAAAAACTTGTAAAAGCCCCCGCAGGGGGTGGAACACGCTGCCTTTACATATACACTTTCCACGCGAAGCGAGGTTCCACGTGGGTTTACAAGTTTCTACGCAAAGCAAGATTCAATCCAAACCCTATGTGTATAGTTTTTTTATGGTGGAGCCCCCCGCAGGAAGACGGAACACACTGCCTCCAGATTTTTGATAATAACGGCTAAAATATTGGAGTTAGGTAAAATATGTATAGGACCTTATTTGTAGAGCATTTTATGAGCATCCCGATGGTGAGAGAACATGGCAAAAACTAATTTTCACTGATTACAGCGCCATCTATCACGATTCGAAAAAATGTCTCGGACAAAACTTACGTATTTTTTTCCAAGGAATCCGAATCTGCAATACAAAATGGGGGTTCCCATTTGAAATTTCAAAGTTGCCATTCGCCCCACCCCCAAGGGGCGGTGGGGGCGAGTTAATTTTTACACAGGCAGACGTCCCCCTTGATAATATTAAAAGTTTATTTGGGACATTTTTTCGTACAATGCTTATTTTTCTAAATATTTAGTTGTCTCAAGTTAAATGGGACACCCTGTATATTCATAAAATATAAACTTTTAAATTAAACTAAAAATGTACTTACAATTAGTACTTATGTCTTAACACTGGACGTTTAGACTCGTCTAAACTACCGCTCATAAATATTGTTATGGACAAAATGATAAATGAGGCATTATGCATAATGCCCGCGACTAGTCGGACAAAGTGATAAATAAATAAATAAATTGTTTGTGGTATGCGCGGTTTTTGCGTTGATTGGCTCATGTGAGCGAGGAGAATGCAAGTGTTACGTGTAGCCTCAAGAGGGCAAGAGTTAGTTCGGTAGAAAAAGGGAACGCCGCTTGTAAATGTCTGAAGAACAGAAACAAAGAATTTTGTTTTGTTTTGGCGTGATATAAACTTGATATACGTAAAATTATTCACCACCTACATTGCGTGAAAAATATTTGATCCTTTGAGCCGGATTCTGCGGGTTTGGCATAGCAACGATTGCAGTACACATTACACAAAAGAAGAAGGTTAAGTTTTCTCGCTCGCACATGTGGTGCAACGCAACGAAGAGCGAAAAACAAGGAATCGATACCACGATACAACGTGACGACGAATTGGAACATCGAGGAAAAATCATGTGTTTGTTTCAGTACATCGGTCGAATCATACATAAGCATTAACACGGGAATTAGAAGCTCTCAGACGCACACGCGGCACATACAAATGTCACGACTTACACATTTTGAGACATTCCTAGAGAGATTTGGTGAGTCAGGCGAGCCGGTGGAAACGCCTCGAGACGCGAATCGAATTTCTAATTAACCTATAACCTACCTTCGAAAAAGTGCGACATCGAGGAGTTAGACGCGACGGACAACAAGCGAACAGGCATAGACGAGCGGTATTGCTTGTTGATAGGAAGAGCACGAGCCCTCGTCAACGCTGGAAAGCGTCTAAATCAGAACAGGCAAGCAAACAATCAACAAATTCAAGACAACGATCGCGGTAATCTCAACGGAGGTTATGGATGAGCAAGGGAGATGAAGGTTAAGTTACCGACAATGAGTCTCCCTGTATTCGGTGGTAACCCAGAGCAGTGGTTATAATTCAGAGATAACTTTCAAGGGCTCATTGATTCAAATGCAGAGCTATCAGACATCCAACGCATGTATTATTTGCGATCTGCTCTCAAAGAGCGGGCAGCAGAAGTAATTCAATCATTGGAATTTTTCGCAGCAAATTACGCGATTGCCTGGTCATTGATGAAACGTCGATATGAAGACAAAGCCACAATTGCTAATCGTCATCTGCAGTTGTTGCTCGATATTCCCATTATGCAAAGGGAAGCAGGAGGACTGCTGAGACAAACATTGGACAGTATATTGAGACATCTCCGTGCCCTCGAGCAGCTCAAGGCAAATATGTGGGATACAATTATGATCCACATCTTGACGTCTAAACTCGATAGTGCTACAAAACGTGAATGGAGATCGCATGCAAAATCGTAGGATAATTTAGATGTGAGCGCGTTGACTAATTTTTTGGAGGAGCGATGCTTCATTCTAAAGCCAGAGAATCCGAAATCCGAAGCGGGAAAAACAGCCACAGCAACAGATAAACGAACATCAAAGCAAACAAAGAGATCTGAGCAATCTAGTTCTTTCGCTACTACGAGCGGTGGAAAACAGGGTTTGCGCAAATGTGCTCATTGTCAGGAGGAGTCACATGTCATTTATTCGTGTCCTAAATTTCAGGCATTGGACGTCCCGAAAAAGCAGCTTCTAGTAAAGGCATTGAAGCTCTGTTGGAATTGTGTGCGGAGCAACCATTTCGCATCAAATTGTACTTCGACTCATTGCAAGAAGTGCAATAGCAAACATAATACGCTACTACATGTCGACGAAGAAGCAGTCGAAGCAAAGCAGCAGCCAGACGATGGCAGTCATTCAAGTACAAATAAGGCTGTGGCTTTAACCTCAACAATCAATCTTCAGCAGCCGTCACCGTCACAGGTCTTGCTGTCAACAGCTCGAGTGTGGATGCTCAATGCAAATAGTGGCCGCATTGAATGCAGAGTGATACTCGACTCTGGATCTCAATTAAACTTCATGACTAGAGAGTTATGTCGGCGTCTAGGATTACCTACGCAAATTCAGGACTGTTGTGTCAAAGGATTGGGTCCAACAATCGAACTTAATCAAACTACCGAAGCAGTCATTCAATCCAGGCACACGGCTTACTGTACTAAGGCACGATTCCTCATCACGGAGCAGATATCAGAAAGATTACCCATGGCTGTAATCACTGTGGATCATCTTACCATTACCATCAAATCTACGCTTAGCGGATGAGTTATTCCACATCCCGGACAAGGTTGACGCATTACTCGGCTCAAGCATATTTTGGGATCTGCTTTGCATCGGCCAGATCAAGCTAGGCCGACAGCCTATCATGCAAAAAACTCACCTAGGTTGGATAGTGGCAGGAAATCTTATACCAGACAGCGAACCAATTATTGTTATTATTATCAGAAGTCTACAGCCCATATCGAGCCTTGGCTTCCTGTATGCAGCGCCTCCATCTGTCCCGGTCCAACGCCACCGTTCTCCAGGATCTCATCCCAAGAAGCGAGATGCTATCCTCATCCACTGCGTCCTTCCACCTTCCTCTCGATCTCCCCCTCGGTTTACTTCCGTACATCCTATCCCTAAGTGCTTTCTTTGGTATTCTCGTGTCTTTCATCCTTTGCACATGCCCGGCCCATTGTAGCCTTCTCAACCTAATCACACCGACCTCAGGTTCATCGTATATATCATATAGCTCATTATTGTACTTAATCCTCCACTCCCCTTCGTCCTGTACGGGGCCCAGAATCCTTCTAAGCACTTTCCTTTCGAAAATGTTTAACATTTTTTCTGAGGTCTGTGTTAGTGTCCAAGTTTCACCCCCGTAACACAACATCGGTCTTACAATAGTTTTATATATGCGAATTTTTGTTTTTTGTGGACCCGTCGTGATTTAATTATTGGTAACACTGCGTTTTATTTGCGATCTGGATTTTCCTCCTGATTTCTTCGGTATCATTTGCGTCCGCTGACAAGTTTGATCCTAGATAGGTGAATTTCCCCACTCTCTCAATGTTATGCCCGCTGATTGTGATATTTTGACTCCTTTGGGGGGGGGGGGGTGCGTCTTGTCTGTGTCATCATTTTCGTTTTGTTCTCATTTATGTTTAGCCCAACTTCTTTTGCTGCTTCCTCGAGACTCATCATGATCTCCTTTGCATATGCGAATGAACGCGACATAATATTTATGTCATCCGCATATGCCACTATTGTGTGTTTCTAGAGATCATCGTTCCTCTCGTATCGACCGGTAACTTCCTTATAACATGTTCCAGTGGTATGTTAAAAAGTGTCGGTGCTAGCCCGTCCTCTTGTTTCAACCCGTTTCTTGTGTCAAACGGGTCTGTAAGCCCGTCCTGAGTTCTGACTTTGTGATATGGAGTTTATTATCGTCATTCTAGTGAGTCTTACTAGCTTCCCTGGGATTCCAAGTTCTAGCATAATCCGATATAAAGCTGATCGGTCTATGCTGTCATAGGCTTGTTTGAAGTCCACGAATATCTGATGTACATCGATGTTGTATTCTTAACATTTCTCCAAAATTTGTTTCACTGTAAATATTTGATCAGTCGTTGAACGTCCGGTCCTGAATCCACCCTGATATTCCCTGATAATTTCCTCAGCGTATGATTTAATCCTTCTTTTCAGCACTTTTGTTAGTATTTTGTAAGTAGAGCAGAGTAAAGATATCCCTCTGTAATTCTCGCAGTTCTGTCTGTCCCCCTTCTTGTAAATGGGGCAAATTATGCTTTTCCTCCATTCTTCCGGCATGTCTTCGTGCTCCCAAATTCATTGCGTTAGTCTGTGGATGGTCGCCGTTATACTTCTTCCTCCGGTAGTAGTTCTGCTGGTATTTCGTCCGCACCCAGCGCCTTGTTTGCCTTTAAACTCTTTCTAGTTTCGTTTATTTCTATTATAGTTTGTGGGTCAATTATAAGTTTATGGGCGTATTGCCCAAAGGATGTGTTCGACTTGGCTAAAGATTATGAAGACCAATTTGTTAGAAAATGTAATTTATTTTCCTCGTCAGAGAAGTGAATATATGTACATGTGCTGTATTCAGTTTGAATTGATTGATTGCGCCAGAGGCGCTTTCTCGGTGTGTGTGTGTAAGACCGAGAAATTAAAAGAAAAATTGACGGGCGCGGTAAGAAATTACCGGCCGCGTCTTTATATATTGAACGGGTCCTAAAAAGGACGGTTCTATCGAATTGGCTCGTTGTAGTCCCTTTCCCGGTGTTGGAGGAACTCCGTTTGGAAAATGGTCTTCCGTCTGGCAGCTGCTCTCCAAGCAAGCTCTAGGCGGCAAAGTCTGGATGGCTACGGAACGAGTTTCCGGTGTGCCTGTAGCTGCAACCGTCTCGGCTCTCGGCGTAACAGAATGCTCTGTGTACCGAGGAGAGAGAGGTCTCCGAATTCGGATGTCGCCAGCAACGAGAGTGTCCCTTGGTGGCCGAGTCAACCGGACGCAGAACTCTAGGGGAATTAGCTTCCACGCTAGAGTCTGAGGAGGTGACGGCGGTACTGATGTGTCAGCGGGCCGCTTGGTTGAAGTGTGCGGCCGATGCTGGGACTCTGTTTTTCTTTTATGTGCCTTGCGAGACAACATGAGAAAAACGACGAGACAAATTTGCCTCTGGTTAAGCTCTGCTAAAGCAGAGTAAGACTCAGATCAAGGGCCCTGTAGAGAGCTCGCTTTGAAGCGAGTGAGTGAAGAAAAATCTGCGGAGAAGCTCTTATACCGCTTCGATTGATGCTTGATTGCGAGAAAGCTTTTCACCGTCTGGCGGTGTATCCGCAAGCTCGTAACTTGGCAGAAGGCCTGCGGCGCGTAGCGGCGCCGCGGCGTATTATGCCGCATCAGTGTAGCGGTGTGGCGGTGAGCCGCCACAAAGTTGATCATCTTCAATTTCTTGATCTGTGCTTTCCTGTGGTGTGCGTGCACTTGTGGTATTGAGAAGTTCCTCGAAATAGGCCGCCCATCTCTTTTTTATGTGATTTGCATTGCTGATGATGTTTCCATTTTTATCCTTGCAAAGGTTCGTCTTACGTTGGAAGTTATTCCTAATTGCGTTCACTATTCTATAAGCCTTTCTTGTTTCGTTATGCGTGAAGTTCTCGTTGATGTTTCGTAGGTTTTCATCAAAGTATCTTCGTTTTTTTTTTTTTTTTTTAGTATCTTGTTTGCGGCTCGTCTAAGATCATCGTATCTCTCCTTCTTGGCCCTTGTTGGTCGTTCAATGAACTGCTTGCGGGCCTCATTCTTTTTATTCAAGGTCTCCTGGCATTAAATAAATAAAAAATATTTCTTGTAACACGAGCATTTCTAGACATGCAAATTCTACGTATCATAAAAGTAATATCAAAGAAGACACATCTGTGTTATTAAATAATAATTGTATTACTGTGAAAAAAAATATTTCTAAGACGTTAAAATTTCAACCACAATGTTTAGAAATAGAGTACTTTCAACCATGGTTACGCAAAGTATCACACGATAAAAAATTATGTTTTTGACCCCCATTAAGTTGGACCCCCCACCATCGCCAAATCAAGTCGCACCTACCAATTAATTTAGTGCTAATTATGTGCTAATTAGTTGCCGCAATCCGGATTTTGTTACTCTTACCGTTTAGCAGGAATTCACGTTTAAAGTGGGAGGGGCCAGCTTGACATTAAGCTGGCCCCCCATAACAAAAAAAATATATAGAGTGCTCGAATCAAAAAATTATTTATACCAGAATTTGTTGCTATTTTGTTGCTCCAAGATAGCGTGAAAACATTTTGAAAAAATTATATTATTTACAGTAAATGCGTAGTGTCGTATAGTGGTGTGTACTGGTATATCTTAAATAATGCAATTTTTTTAAAATGTTTTCATGCTATCTTAGAGCAACAAAATAGCAACAAATTCTAGCATAAATAATTTCTTGATTCGAGCACTCTATATATTTTTTTCCGCTATGGGGGGGGGGGGGCTAACTTAATATCAAGATAGCTCACTTAATACAAACATCAATTCTTGCTAAACGGTAAAAGCAACAAAATCCGGACTACAGCAACAAATTAGCACATAATTAGCACTAAATTAATAATAATAAATTAATTAAAAGATGCGACTTCACTTGAGAATAATTACGTTGCACCATGTCATGTACATGATCTAAGTAAAATTGACTAAAAGAAATTTGTTGCTCGTATGATTTCGGTACCAAATTAATCTACAGACTCTGTACTATCGAAATATATAAGAAATTGAATTTGTTGCTCGTTTTAAAGTATCGAGAAGCGACACTTTGTCATCGCGGACCGGTACGGCGCGGATTAAGGACGTTATAAGTAGTTTAAAAAATTTGTTGCTTGTATAATTTTGGTAACAAATTAATCTACAGATTGTAAAATAAATCAGAAACTAAATTTATTTATTGTTTTAAAATATTATAGCTTATACCTGTTATTTTGGATTTTTTCCGTAATAGTAGTATTTTATGTATAGTATAATAGTATTAATTTTGAAGTTCTATTCTTTCTATTATTTTAATAATTATTTTTATTTAAAATGAAATTATTTTAGAAACGTGTGTGATTTATCACACACACACACGCACACACACACACACACACACACACACACACACACACATTCTCTCTCACTTACGCACATGTATAATAATTGTACGCAATAATTACATTTTGAAAATTTTTATTTATTTTGTTACTTAAAAAATATAAAGTTTATAAAAATTAATATTACAATTATAAATACATAGTAATTAAAAGAAAAACGTAAAAATAAAATAATAAAAGGAATAAATACAATAATAAAATAATAATACAATAATATATACAATAATATTTATAAAATAATTTTTAGAAATTAATTATAATAAATTATAATTAATAATTAATTAATAATAAATTTAAAAATTGATTAATTAAATTTATAGAATACTATCATCATAGAATACTATTACGTTAAAGTTAAAATAAAATAATTGTCAAATTTATAAAGGTAAATATGATTTACATAATGTACCGATAAAAATAAAATTATGAGATATAATACTTTTTTCTATTTTTGAAAATACATATTCGCAGTTTTTTGGTATATAATTACTCGTTCGTATCGAACGCGTCCACGACCACGACCACGTTCACGACCTCGTCCATAATTTTGTCCCCGGCTTCGTCCACGATGTCCGCCACGACCACGGACATTCGTCGCAACTTCTGTCATCCTTTGACTTTGCTGCAATTGTCGCAGTTCTCTTCGCAGCTCTCGTATTCTGTGAGCAGCTGCTAATTGCTGCTGTTGTGACTACTGCGGCTGTTGTTGCAAAGTTTGTTGGGCCTGTAACTGCTGTGGCTGCTGCGGCTGTTGTTGCAGTTCTTTTCGCACCTGTAACTGTTGCTGCGGCTGTTGTTGCAGTTCTTCTCGCACCTGTAACTGTTGCTGCGGCTGTTGTTGCAGTTCTTGTGGCTGCTGCTGCTGCTGTTGCTGTCGCTCTTGCGATGGCGTTGGCAGTGGCGGAAAATCGCGATCGTAACTTGCAGCAAGCAATCGTTCTTTACGTCGCTGTTTTGTTTTAGTATGAGAGCGCTGTAATGCAGCTCTTCCCGGACGCCTCTTTATATATTTACCTATAAATGTGAAGCACAAGTAATGCAAGTTATAAAAATTTAAATACGCCACCGCTTATAAGTTTCCGCAAACTATTATTTTTAATGTTTTTAATATATTTATTAAAAATTAAGAATGTAAGGCGCAAAAGAAGCCTGTGCTGGTTGTTCGTGCATGCATGTATTGAAAACAAATAGTATAAATAAACATTTCTACTTCTTATTAGGCCTTCATCGATGTTAACAAGAAATAAAATATACAAAAATTAAGAATTCTTACATAGTCGCACGAATTTTAAAATATCATTAATAATTAACATATTGTGACGGAGATAAAAAGAACCGTATGCAATTGTAAGAAAAGACGCACGCAATTTTAAAAGTTATATATTCATGAACAAGTAATTCCGCAGTTTACAATGTTAGAAACAGGTTCAGAGTGTCCAGAAAAGTTAAAATCATTAGAAGAGTATAAGATTCAAAATAAGTTGAGTCCATGGTTAAATAATCCAAATCGTACGTATGTAAGAATTCTTAATTTTTGTATATTTTATTTCTTATTAACACCGATGAAAGCCTGATAACAGACAGAAATGTTTGTAAATAATTTTAAACGAGAATACAGTAACCTTCGCACGAAAAACCTGCATTGTAGCTCTTTACGCTCGAATTTTATTTCATTTTATTAATCACTGGAGCTTTTTACATTAATTATAATTAATTAATTTGTTACATAACTATGTTGCTAACGTTAAAAAAAATTATACAAAAATGTGCGTTTGATTTTATTTTTAAGAATCTGTACAAATTTTCAAATGGAAGTATAAATAATATATTAATTTCAGAGCTTTTTCTTTTTTTTAATATAAATTAGCAAAACTATATTAATTTTAATCTTGTTACAGTTTCATAGAAGGAGAGTTAACTGCATTTTATATTATAAAGATTCTACAAAATTCAAATTAAATTTTCCAAATTAATATTGAAATCGAGTGACTAATTAATATTAAACAGTGTATATTAAACATTACCTTCACTGTCCATTTTTTCTTGTGCTTTGTCCGTCAATTTTTCTCGTGTAACAGCTCTGAAGCACTGTTCGATTATGATTGTTCACATAAATCTAAGGAATAATTTCACGTAGTTGCTACACAGCTGCTAACACATTATTCGTTATATAGATTCCTTAAACTCCGCCTACCTCTCAATCTTGTCAAGTGCGCACTATCATGTACGCCCTTCCCAATAGTTTGATTTTCGTATCTGTATATTTTGAACTCATCGCGATAATAAAATTGTCATTTAAAGGACACGTATCAACAGTTCATGTCACAGTCAACTGCGTGGATAATATTACATACCATATAAATTATAATTTAATATATTATTAAAATATTACTTATAAACTATAATAAAAATAAATATTTAATTTAAAGAATAAAAGATTATAAGAGATAAATAAAAGATATAGCATAATAACATTAATAACAGGAAAATGGTGGAAAAGTATTAATAAACACATATTTTATTTTTATTTTTATTTTATTTTTTTTTATTAAATATGATTATGTATATCATTTAGTTTTTAATTATTATACTATTGCTTCAAAATGTTTAAATAATTTAATAAACTTAGATACAAAATGGAAATAAAATTTGTGGATGAAAATAAAATGTGAAATAAGATGTAATAAATTTAAATTTATGTCAATAGTTCCTAAAAGCAATAATTTGGCATTCTTCGTCAAGGACTTATCATGTAACGTATATATTTCTTATTATGTTAAATTATAATTGCGTAACAGTTGCAGTTCACGATGTGAATTTCACTTGTAAATATTGCGCGAACGCTAATTTAGTTTAAATTTTAACTTTAAAAAATTGAAAAAAATTATATAATAGGTATAATTAATAGCAAATACAGTTCACGACTTCACAAGATTATTCCGCGAACGCATATCGTATTTCTGTTGTATTCACTCATAAATCGTTCGCGCTCATGTATGATCATTACGCGAACGCATTTATATCTTTTTATTAAGTTACTATTAATAATTTACATACATACATACACACACACACACACACACACGCGCGCGCGCGCACACACACACGCAGGCACACAATTGTTAAAAAAATGTTTAATTTTAAGAAATTAAAGTTTTATTCTTGTTTACATTTTTGAAATATTTAAAGATGTTTTAATTTAAAACAAATTAGAATATTTTAGTCTTTTAAATCTAAACACTGTTTAAAATTAAAACATTTTTAAGTATTGCAAAAATGGAAAAAATAAAACACTATAACGTCTTAAAATTAAATACTTTCTATCATATCAGTGTTGTGTGTGTGTGTGTGTGCGCGTACGTGCGCGTACGTGCGCGTGCGCGTGCGCGATGCGTGAGCGTGAGCGTGTGCGTGCGTGCGTGCGCGCGCGCGCGTGTGTGTGTGTGTGTGTGTAATATTAAATGTTCTGTTTTTTATAATTATGCAATATATAAAAGTATATGTGGGCAAACAATATCCTTATCTTTCAAAATTGTTTCTGCTTCTTTGCAATCATCGTACTGTATCCATCGAGGGGTTGGTCACTAACGGTTATGGTGTACAAAAATTACCTTTCATACGGATTACCTTTAAATTACCTTGGATTATTTAAGATTGCCTAATACTACCTTAGATTATCAAATACTACCTCATATTACCCAAGATTACCTTAGAATATTAAAAATTACGTCATATTTTTTGAGATTACTCAAGATTACCCGAGATTTTTCCAAATTTACTTTGCTTATCTAAGATTACCTTATACCAGTAGCTAAAGTATTATTTCTTCAGATCGATTTTAGATTTTCACTGCTTAAGAAAAAAAACGCAATTATACAAAACAAATATTTATTGCATACAGGAATATAAAAATATAAAAATTTTACAAACAGAATATGTATTATATGTATACATAGTAAGAAGTTTGACTACTCATAACGTTTGAGATTTTTTAATACTAATAAAATAATATCTAATTGAACATAAATATTAAACCTCTGGGAAGTTAGCACATAATAAATATTAATAAGTATTTTATAAAATAAAAAATATTAAAAAAAAACATCAATAGAGTAATACAGACTCTTTGTTAAACAATATCACAACTTAATATTAAATTAAAATTTTTGCGACTAATCAAGTTAAGTATAAATAAAAAGATACATTTGTGAAACAAATATCTTAAAACTTTTATGTATATGTACTTAAAAATTATTGAAGTCCTGATATAACTAAAAATTTTTTTTTAATTTTTTGGAATTGTTTTATAATCAATTTTCTATCAGATTGAGAAATAGTTAAAGGATTAACACCCTGCATATTAATAGGGCCATAAAATATATATCTACTCTCAACTTCTTGAATATCATCTTTTCGCGGCCACTTAAAAACTTCTAAATTTTGAAACAGAAATTTTATTTTGAACATTCGATTAGTTAATTTTTCCAAGACCCTTTCTATATACCATCCAGTATCATAATAAACGGCGTAATACATTTCAGTATTTATTACAACCTCCGAATTGTCATTTTCAGTGTCTACTTGATGACTTAGATTGTGAGAACTTGTAGGATTTTGTCTGACACGCACTAATCTGTCATTACTTAATTTTTTATTATTATTAAATAACCAACAAAGAGATGATTTTTTAACTATTTTTGTCTGGTTTGCTAGAACTACTTTTATAAACGGCGACTTTTCTATATTATCTTTTTTCTTAATAAATTCTGGATCATCAACATAATCTTTTAGACAAAGGTCATCGTCCAATTGATCGTTATCAAAATTATCAGTTTCAGAGACCATATCAGTTTGCAATCTTGTTTCTAACATTGATTCAACTTGTGTTGTAGTATCTAATTCTGATTCAAAATTCGAAATTAAATTATCATCCTCATCATTATTTAAATCAATATCTTCCACAAGATTTTCTTCCAAAAATTTTGGGAAACAATTAATATTTTTCCAATACGATTCAGGAATGTTGTTTATGCCAATTTCATTAAAGTCCGATTTAGCTTCTGTAAGAGCTGACATAATAATGTTTTCAATTTCTATATCATCTGGGATATCATCTAAATTTTTATTACTTCCAATACCTAAACGATTATGTACTTCCCTTGGGAAAACAAACTGATCTTTTAAATCATTTTTGACGTTTTGTATAATTTGAATTTTTTTAATTCTATTCATAATATCATTTAAACTAAAATTAACTATTGTGGAAAAAGTAGAAGTCAAGCTTCTTGTTGAACGAAAAAGTTGTTCGCATGGTTGGCTACTCATCAACCATGGGACGCACATACTAGAATTCAAGTTAGAGTCAGATAAAATTTTTTGAAAAAGCATAAGTAAGAAGTGAGCATTGATTTCTATTGACATATAGGAATTTGAAGTAATGAAATTTTTTGATAGAGTTAAATCATTTTGTTCTAAGATCCAGTTTCGCCATATTCGAAAAATAAATACAGATTTCCAAATTAAAAATAACCTCTTTCTATGAGCCAAATTTTTGTTTAAAAATGAATCTAAAATATTTCTTAATGTTTCTAAATAAATTACAGAACCTTTCGCACTTGTCACTTTTTCATTTAAAATATTCGTCACTATCGGATCACATATTTTTTTCACAGCTCTATAATTCATTTTGTCTTCTCCATTTATATCAGACATAGTTAATAAGTGTTTATCTTTTCTAAAATTGAGTATAAGATATTCAAGATGCTTTTTATTGATTATATAATTGCCTATTTGTAAATTCACTTTTTTATGTAAAAGCCGCGTTCTCAATTTTGTACCAATATGTATAGTATCTTGGCAGACCAACGCATTTGAATTAGGGGGTTTCATACAATGAAACCAAGGCCACTTATTTTCAACAGAAGCTGGAAGTTTATATGTAGTTTTCATGGCTTTCATAAGTCTAGTATCACCATCAGATGAATGACCCAAAATTGTAATACCAAATTCTTTAGCCATAGATTGCATTTTTATCCATCTTTTCAAAACATCAGAGGCTGTAAACCGATTATCTGTACCAAAAATTGACAGGCAAAACGATGGAGTATTATTCTGTAAAGGCTCGGCCATAACAACATAGGCATAATTAGAAATACGTTCCTCTTGAAATTGTCTTTTTATTTCCTTATAAGTTGACGCCTAAAAATCACAATTCAATAATTTTGTGAAAAATCAACTTGATAATTGTTTAAAAATAAAGAAAGTTGTTATTTACTTTAAAATATCCAACTTTTGGTAAACCATCGTCATTTAATGGTAAAACAAAACCTATGTTACAATTTTCATATGTTGAATATTCGACTCTGCCAGTAATTCCAGTCGCATCTTCACTAAGCCAAACCACTTTAGGCAAATTTCTTTGTATTAAGAAATTGTTTAATTCCTTAAAACGGAATTCTCCTTCCCAAAGTAAACAATTGTTTGCATTTATTTCTCTGCTGATAGTAGATACAGCTGGAATAATGCCATTTAAATTGGCATGTAATGTTTCATAAGTCAGGCGTCCACCTATTATTCAAAACAAATGTTAAAGAAGCTAAAAATAATTAAAAATACAAATATATAAAAATTTCTAAATACATCCTTACTTATAATGAAAAGATATGTACAAAATCTTTTAAAAGATTCTTTATATTGATTGTTTTTCGGATTCGTTTTAGAATTATTAAGAATTGCTGTTTCAAAAAGTTGTTTTAAAAAACCATCAATATTATATGGGATCGAAGCAATATTTTTTTTAAGACATCGAAGTTCCTCAGCATGCTCAAAAAACGCTTTCTTTAAAATATCATTTTCTTGAACTATTTTCGAACTTTTGTCAAGATAGGAAAAATATTGCGTGATAAACATTTGATTAGGAGATATTATTTGTAGTTTTCTTTTTAATCGATTTTGTCGACTGTATTTTTTAGATGATGATTTTTTTGAAGGTGTAATTTTAGTACTGCACATCATCTTATTTTTCCCAGTACTGTCTATTAAAAATTTGACAATTCAGTATCGGAATCTGAATTATTTTCCTCTGTAACAGTCTCAGAGATTGTTTTTGCCTCGGTTTCTTTAGTGTCTTCGATTGGAATTATTACCGAAGTTTCCAAAGATGATCTTTGTTTCGATTTTTTATTTTCAATAGTATTCAAATTGTCACACGTTTCAATAGTATCCAAATCGTTAGCATCAGTTTTTGAAAAATAAGATGTTAATAAGGATGCTGTTTTAAAAGAAGTTCGAGGTGCTGTCGAAGTGTCGTTTTGAGTATTTGTTAAATGTTTCAAAAAATGTTTATAAAAATTGCTCGCCATCCATCTTGTACTAGTATTTTCATTTTTACTGCACTTAATGATTTTTATAGATTTATTGCAAAGAAAACAACCAACCGTAGCAAAAATAAAGTTTTCATCCCCAACTTCAACTTTAATTTTAATATTATTTGCTTTTTCCAATAAATTATTTTCATTCGTGTCTGATGTCTTACTTATTTTTTGTTCTATCCAGTCTAATATAAGTTTTTTAATTTTTTTCATTTCTAAATGTAAATCTATTGTCTTGGTCCGTGTAATTAAATTAGAGTTTTCTTCAGATAAATTGTCTCGTTTTCTTTTATAACTAATTTTCTTTTTATCGTCTACATTTTTATTACCTGCTTTTGTTTCTCTCTGCAACTGTTGGGACAATTCGAAAATTTGCTTTTTGAATCCTCCTAGTATTTTAAACATTTCAGGTTTTTTGGAAAACAATGGACCATAATACTTGACATGATCTTTTTTGTCCACTAACAAATGAAGTTGCTCTCTTGCAAAGATTTCTATTTCTTGAATATCTTTTTCGTGAATCGAAAGAAAAGAACTTTCAGTGTAATATCCTGTTTCTTTTAACAGTTCGATCAAATAACTTGGCAAAATTTTTAATTTACTGTCAAAATTCATCAATTCTGTATTTCTCGTGTTGATTTCAGCTGGTAATTCCCTTGATGATTGTTCAGAATTTTCCATTTTGATCGATTTTGATAATAAAACCACCAAAAAAATAATAATAAAAACTGTATTAAGCACAGAGCGGGCAACGTCTCGCAATTTGCACAGACTCGAAACATAAAAGACTACGTTTCCGATATGTGATTGTTTCTCGGCAGCTGATGCGGTAGATGCGTTGCGTATGCGTATGCGCGAAACAATGAAACGTGAACTCTTCAGTGAGCACGTGTGACGGGCATAACTTTTTGAAACAGCAATTCTCAACAATTCTAAAACGAATCCGAAGAATAATCAATATAAAGAATCTTTTAAAAGATTTTGCACATATCTTTTCATTATAGATAAGAATGTATTTCGCAATTTTTATATATTTGAATTTTAGTTATTTTTAGCTTCTTTAAAATTTGTTTTGAATAATAGATGGACGCCTGTCTCATGAAATTTTACATGCCAATTTAAACGGCATTATTCCATCTATATCCATTATCAGCAGGAAAATAAATGCAAATCATTGTTCACTTCGAAAGAGAGAATTCCATTTTTTAAAAAACTAAATGATTTTTATTTTAGGTAAATTTCTTAACGCAAAAAAATTTATCTAAAATAGTTTGACAATTTCTAAATGCAATTTTTAAATGCTCGTGTATCCGCAGCCTGAGAGAGAAAACATTACAAGATGTGATACCACGAAAACCTAACGATGACAATTCCTAGATTATAAGAAAGCAATTCTTTTACGTCAATTCCAAAAATTGATTAAAAATGTATATTATTATAAAAAAATACAACATGCTTATTAATGACGTTCATTAAAAAATCAAAGATTACTTTAGATTATCTCAGATTATTTGAGATTACTTTAGGAATACCTAGAATTACCTACAGATTATTTGATATTACTCTTAGATTACTTAGGATTTCCTATTAGATTACACAAGATTACCTAGAAGCTAAAGATTATTAAGATTTGCCAAAAATTACATTGAATTATCCAAAATTTCGTTTGGATTGCATCTGAATTACCTAGCCCTTGTACAAAAATTACCTCAGTGACCAACCCCTCGGTATCCATTTATTTCGTCGATAACTAATGGCAGTATAATGACCAATACTTTGATCCATAGTATTTCTTGTTTGTTTTGCAGGTGGCTTGAAATTAATTATTCCAGCAAGAGTATATTCCTTCGTCATAAATGAAAATTTTATCTTTTTTATATATTTTTTAGTTGAACAGCATGTTCTTCTCCATCATTAGCGTTTGAATATATCTCCATTATGATAAATTGTCCTGAAAATTATATGTACATTTCAGTTATTAATTTATTTTTAATTAATAGGTTTATATTTATATTATTATAGTAAGATATAAGAAATAATATTCATTTCAAATTAATTTTTTATCAGTTATCTAAAATCTATTATCTGTTTCTAAAATACTATTATATGAATTAAATTTCACATTATTATATGAGTTGAAATTTTCTTATGAAATATATTAACCATAGTGTACAACAAATACCTATATTTGAAATTGTGGTATCTTCTAGCTCATCACAGCCTTATTGACAACAAGATCGCAATCCTTGAATTGTGATATCCTTTTCAATTTCATTTAAATTATTTTCCAATAATGCTGTAAGTTGAACTTGAATTAGTGGCAATGCTTTCAATCTTTCAGGACAACTCTTTGTACACTTCGACACTTCCTGAAGTAATGGATACTTTTGAAACAATTTTCTGCACAAAAAGCCAATCGTTACTTCACAATTAATAAGATTACAATTATTGGGCAATATTTTACTTGGTAATATTTCTTTTAAAATCATCGCACGAAGTCTATACGATGATTTTTTAATGCCGTAAGATACCATATCCTTTATTAACTCAAAAAACTTAATATCTATCTTAGTACATATAAGATCTTTAATACTTTCTTGGTCAAAATAAGCAGCAATAAATAATTGTAAGATGCTATCAAAAGCACAAGTATTTTTTAATGAATATTTCTCTTTTCCAATAAGAACTGGTTTTAAAGATATACTATTACCATTTCTCATAATTGGTATCTTACGTATATTGCTTTCTAATAAAAATTCATTTTGTATACTATCCTTTTGTAAATATCTTCCTCTGGATTGTACATCCGCTGTTGCCAAGCCATGCCAGTCTTCAATTTTCTTTGTTGCAATTATGTCTTGAATATTATTAATTTTTTGGCAACTGACACATATTCGCTGCTGTCTATATCCTTCTTTTCCAAGTGGTATGGAACATCCTTCCAGAGCATGCACATACTTTTTGCATACGTAACACGCATGTCCACCAGTTGGTTCGTGCCCATTTTCACAAGCTGGATATCGTTTTTCACTTCTTGTGTAATTTTGTTCAATAATTTGGTTATCATCTTCATTAACATCTTCTTGTATTTCTATTGCATTTTTAACCGTAACTTCTTGAGTTTTTGTATGTGCTAGTTTTAAAGTCCGCTCATGAAGTTCACGTGTTTTGTAACAAATTCATCTGCACGCATAGGTGTTTGTTCCGTTTTCAACATAGTATAGTATAGTATTTTTTATTATGTTAAAATCACTTTCTACAGATGCACTGCTAGCTGGTATTCTACCAAATCCAAATTTATCACGGCACACGCAAGACCATAGAGGCAATAATTTTACATCTTTTAGAAGATAATCAGCTAATTTTGGCATATAATGAGCATTTTCCCTGTCTCCATCATTATCAGTTAATAAAATCTTAACTTTATCATCTATATCTTTTGCCCAATGACTCCATTTATTGAAATTATTTTCTTCTTTATCCTGCATATCATTATAATCTTTTGAACTGTCCTTAACTAGATCTTCAGTAAAGTCTCTTGTAAGAAGATCCTTTATTTTTAATTTATACTCTTCACATATTGTTTTTCTATTTTCGCTTGTTTTACCTTCCGTTTCGCTCCGTGCAATAATTAAAATTCCTTTTATTAAATCTTCAGCAATTTCAATATTACGACATAAAATTAACTGTCCTAATACACATAAATAAAATTGTTTTATACGAGAACGCGAATCTTTAAAAAAATTGGCATATTTTTTTATAAAATGTGCTACATCGATACGTATGTAGCAAGCAGGTAAATCATTTTCTTTGCACGCGTCCGTATATTCGTCAAGCGTAAAATAATTGGTAAAACTTCGCACGGCTGCTGTTAATAATGCGCGTGAGAAATCACATACAACTTCACGTGGTCGTGGTGCCCCGGATCGTATCCATTCCATTAACCAGTACTGAATAATATTTGTATTATGTTTTTCAGATAACATCTGTGATACTGGAAAAAGTCCACTTTTTTCCAAATTTACAACACAATTATATAAAAAAATGTGTCCCGTCTTTGATTTATCAAGCCTTTTTATTTTTTTTATAATACTTCCAGTTGCATCAATGTAAATGCATGCTGTTTCGTCAGATGTATATGTTCTGTATACATCCAACTGATAATTTGACCAATAATGTATAAAAAATGGACTTAATCCAATATTATGGATAATATTTTTTAATGGTCCTAATTGCATAATTTCTAATGCTCTTATTGGATCTTTATGAAAATAATTAGCTTGTGTAACATTATATTTAGCAACGCGTAAAACATTTGCACTAAATAAATGCGGAGGCTCTATGTTATCGCAACTTTGCATTAAATCTTCTGCCATTTCTGTTCTATATTTCATAACACTAGATCCTTGCAATTTTTGAATAACAGTTTGTCTAATTGGATTTCTTAAATACCGTTTTCCGCAACGTCCTTCTTTTTTAATAAATTTACATTTTATTTTTGTTATTAATTCGTCTGTATTATCTATAACGCATTTTATTAACGATCCACATTTACACGTACCGTATGCGTATCCCGATTCTCCGTCGCGTACTAATTTATGACGTTTAAAATTAAAACCGCAGGATATTTTTGTGCTATCCCAAATTTTTTCGGTTAATACTTGCTGCCATGTTCCGGGCTGTAAAATTGTATATTGTCGCGTAGAAGGAGGTCGACCTTTATCTTTTCGTCTATACGTTTTAAAAATAATCATGGAATTGAAATCCGTTTTCGCCATCGTAACAGTAAAAAATGATATGCTTTCATTATTTAAAAGTGCATCAGACTCATTAATGTATGATTAGATTCGCCTACTGTATTAGAACCAACACTTGTTACATCTGAAATTCGTTGATGCACAACATCGCCCATTTGCTGAGAAGGAGAGACAGGGAGCTGCTCAATTAATTTTTCTCTAATTTTGTATCTATTACACGTAACAAATGTATATAACGAATTTGGTGTCAAGCGATTTTCTAATTCCTTTGATATTGTTATCCAAATTGCGTTATGTTTCGAAACAATCTTTTGATTATCTTCCACAATTTGATCCTTATATTTCATAATAACGTCGATTAAGATATCCTTATTCGTCACTGCTGGTCTTCCAAGTGCAGACATTGTCACAATTTTAATGATTGTAAAATGTCAATAAACAATATAACAATATTGTTATAAATAAACAATAAATAATCCTAAATCACTAAAAATCACAAATCGCGCGTAACAAACTTATGATGAAAACACGAATAAAAATTAGATGTTTCCACGTCCGTAGTCGCGAGATAACTGATTCGTGAACATTGCGTAGCGATTAGTATTACGCAGTGTAGCGACTATATCGGACGCATTACCCTAAGGAATTCATAAAAACGTGAAGAAATAAGTGTGGGATCTATTGACCCGCGGCAACGATTGATGTTTCTTTTTTTTCTTTTGTCTTTGACCGCGGCGTCAAACGATTATAAGTGCGAAGTAGCCGACTCTTTCGGCAACCCGCGATAAAAAAACAATATTTACTTATCCTACTCTGCGTAGGATATAAAAACGCGTAAGGAAACGAGTTAGAGAGTCCCGAGCGAACCTTCTGGAAAGGATGGAAAGATCGCGTGATAAATCTTTCACTGTGATTGACACTTTACTATACTCTCTACACTTGTTAATAAATATATATTTAATCTTACATCAGTAAATAGTAGTCAACAAAGAGACCGCGTTCCTCTAAAAAACAATTTTGCTACTGAAAAGACGCTGCTCTACACATGTCATACTTGGTGCGGTAAATTAATAAAAACATTAGTAAGAAATCGAAACGGCGCACAGTGGGGCGAAACCTTCAAAAATCGGTCAATGGGCGGAAAAAAAAAGTTGCATAAATTTTTATTTTTAACATATTTTTATATTCTTTACACTCTAATCTATCTAAAAATATGTTTAGGGCATTTATTTTTATTGATATTTGTACTAATAATAATTAATGAATTTAGTATTTTGAAGAAATAGTGAATTTACTGTAGATTGTAGCTTGAGTTTAAAAACTCTCAGATTGAAAATAGACGAAAACTCTTGTCAAATTTCTATTACAACAAAATAAATATGTTCCAAAGATGACATAAATATTATTTTTATGTTGTCAAATAATTTATTATACATAATATTTATATTTCAATACATGTAGTTAAAGAGAATTGAATTCAAATGTTTAAAGTACCAAAAAGTTTACGGTCCAAAACGGTCCAGACTGAAATATACGTCAATCTACAGAGCAAAGTATGTAGTTTCTTAGCATATACGTTTTGTATCCCCCTTCGGCCCCCTTTTGCAAAAAATTTCTAATTAATGTTAGTTCGATGCGGCTAGTAGCGCCTAACTGGTTCATTTTCTTTTGAAGTTTTTAAATTTAATCGCGAGATCTGATGCAAACTACACTTTGTTTTGAATCATTGTTATGACTAAAATTTTATATAAAAAAATTGATAGAGAAAACAAAAGTTATTAATTTTTAAATAAATTTTTTCATAAAGAAAAAAAATTATAAACTAATTGTACCGCATCAAATTTCAAATTTTTTTTTATGATAAAAATAATCATTTGTTGATTGCTTCTCAACTCCTGCATTTTTTTTTTGTCTTCCATTGAGATTTTGAAATTTTCGATCTATTAGACGGCATGCGCAATGATCTAAATATTCAGTATCTTGTCTGAATGAGAAAGAAAATTTCTTTATTACACGAAAAGAATTTTTCTGAAAAATAATAACACATATGATATATGCGCATAATAGTAAATAAACATAGAATGATGTTTTTTATCTCAGTTGGAAACATGTAAAAATCAAGCAAAACTCCGCATTTACATACCACTGAATGGATTTTAAAGACATTGTAGGCATATAATGTAATATTCTTTAGAGATCGTCGCTATCACGATCGAAAGTCGAGGACATGTTTATTTATTTAATTGCTTGCCTCGAAAAGTTATCATGAGTGACAAAATGTGGACTTTATCAATAACTAATCCGGGGGGGGGAGGGGCAATAACTAATCAGATTCAAAGAAATCGCGTCGTATAATTGGCAGATTAGAGTGATTTTTAGGGTGGGTAGAAATATGATAACTCTCAGGAAGATATAAAAATCGCGAAATCGCTCTCAAAGACATAATTTGTTGAGCTCCTCGAACAATAGCCAGCAAAAAGTTAATTTATACTTGTTTGACTTTACTCGTATCTTACTCGACTGTACCGTAATTAACTCGTGTCTACATCATGGATAATTTCAAAACAAATGGTGATGTATTTACCTTTACGTGATAATAATCTGAACAAATATGACTGCAATGCCGTGACAGATGTCATCCTAAGAACTCTCAAGATCGAATTATCTCAATCTGCTTTCGAAGCATCACGATCTAAATTTTCAAATTTCTTGAAACATTTCAAAGCAAGATGGGCAGCAAGTAGATATAACGTTGAAAAATTTTGTAAAAAAAACGAGACATGGTTGAATAGTAAATTTTCATTCTCAGACGAGATACTACGGTCAATTCCAAGTTCATCATGCACACCGCCTAATAGATCGAAGTCTTTTGAAAATCTAAGTGAAAGACATAAGAGAATGTTGTGCCCTTGGTGATAGGGCACGAGTTCGGGATCTGCCGAGGAGTTAGGCCGGGAATCCGGGAATAATCCTTTGACGTTTTTTCAATAAAAAACAGTTTCCCATATATTTATTGGTTTCTTGTTCTATTACAAATTCCCTTACTTCTAGGTAGTCTAGGTTCCGTCAGGAATCCTTGTCTTAGTGTGGTATCACGGAGCCCCAAGTTATTCTTATTCGCTTTTAGCGAATGGTTATAATTTGCGTTCTTCTAGATTTGTGGTCCCAACGGACATACGTCCGTTTCTTGTGACTGATAGTTTTAGACCCGCCGTCGTGATCTCGCGACGGCGATTTTATATACGTGAAACTGCACTTGATTGCAGTTTTAACGATCTAACTTGCTGACGAAATTCGATCGTTCGTCAGCATTGTCGCGTAAAAAGTGAATTAGGTTTTAATTTTCGCTGCGCGATTTATCCGGTGTCTCGCATGAGCCGGAAACTGAATATTAGATATCTTAATCTGATATGCAATAGATATCTTCTTATATTTTATTAATATATATATATATTTTATTATTAATAATTGGTTGTGGTTCTTTGGACCCACAACAAGAAAAAGAACTCAGGAAGTAAGAAATAATCAAGAAATGGTCGATTTCATTGTAAAAAAAAAATTGAAATCTGATGAGGCGCAATTTGTTTACGATTTTGTTTAAAAATATCCAGAACATGTTGAAAAAGTAAAGCAATTCTGTGAACAACTATTAGATGGGACGGGATCTATTGACAAAGAGACTGCGTTGAGTACTTATGTTTCAGCAAAATTAACACGAAATTAATATAATATTATTCGTGATGTTACAAAATTTGAATTTAGAAAATTACCAAGTTATTATAAAATTCAAAAAGCAAAACAAGACTGCCTTCCAAACAAAGAGTCCATCAAAATTACTGATACAGGAGTGAAAGTTTCTTTGCAGAGTTTACTGAATCACACCGCACTTAGATTCATTCAACTTTTGCGTTCTGATTTGGAACCATTTACAAATTTAATTATGGTTTCGAAATGGGGATGTGACGGTGCTTCTAATCAATCTCCTTACAAATTGAATTTTAGTGACGAATCAAAAGATGATAGCAGTGTATTTATATGTAGTTTCGTATCAATTAAAATATTTAATATAATAATAACGTTCTCTGGCAAAATAACTGCCCTTTCTCGACTCGATTTTGCAGACCAATAGAATTTCAATTTGTCAAAGAAGAAAAGATCGTAGTCAAATCTTGCGTTAATGATATCAAGGCCCAAATATCTTCATTAACATTATCCACTTCAAAAGAAGGTATTTCGATGAAACATGAAATGGCACTGACCATGATTGACAACAAAATATGTAATATATTGACTGATACAAAATCCTCCATGAAGTGTTATTTATGTGATGCTTCTCCTAAAGAAATGAACAATTTGCATTTGATTGAGAAAAAAGCTATCAAAGAAGAACACCTGTCGTTTGGATTGTCATCACTGCATTGCTGGATCAGATGCATTGAATGTTTGTTACATATTTCCTACAGAATAAATATAAAATGTTGGGCTGTTACAGGTAAGCAAAACAAGCGAAAAATCATTGCTGGATCAGATGCTTTGAATGTTTGTTACATATTTCCTACAGAATAAATATAAAATGTTGGGCTGTTACAGGTGAGCAAAACAAGCGAAAAATTGAAGAAAGGAAAAAAGCATACAATCCGCTTTCAGAACCAAAATGGGCTTATTAATTGATGTTGTAAAACAAGGAATAGGCACATCTAACAATGGCAATACTGCCAGAAAATTCTTCGCTGATCCAAATTTGTCAGCTGAAATCACAGGCCTGGATAAAAATCTAATAATTCGATTTTTAATTTTATTACAAACAATTGCCAGTGGAAAACAAGTGGATATAACGAAATTTCAAGTTTATGCTTATGATACTGCAAAACTTTATGTTCGGCTATATCCATGGTATTATATGCCAGTAACAGTGCACAAATTGTTGATTCATGGAAGCGCTATAATAAAATATGCAATTGTACCAATAGGTCAATTATCTGAAGATGCCCAAGAAGCGAATCACAAATATTTTCGAAATTATAGGGAAAATCATTCTCGAAAAATGTCTCGAAAAATGAATAACGAAGATATATTTACGAATCTGTTAATTGCTTCAGACCCAGTTGTTTCACATTCAAGGCGAATAATTTAATACAAAAAAAAAAGAACTATGTGACGATGCTAAGAATCTTTTAGAACTTGACGAATCAGATTGTTATGAATGATAACATAGATAACAATCGTAACATTTTCTTCACTACATAAATAATGTTTATTTTTATTAATACATAATATATATATATTTAATTATTAATAAAAATAAACATTATTTATGTAACAAAGAAAATATTACTATTTTCTGAGAGGTACCTCAACAACCCAGCCTATTTCTTATATAAAACGCTCCTGCGCCAGAGCTACCGGCGGCTCGGTCGCCAGCGGCCGGGCGGTAGTGGGGAAACAGAAGGCGTCATCTCGGAAATCGGCCCGAAATGTGCAACTAATTCCGAGCGCTGATTTATACGTAAATATGATACTAATATACAGGGTGATACAAAATAACCGTATGTCCTTAAAGGGACATATTCCTGAGCGTATTCTAAAACAACTTTTCCTTTGGCAAAAGTTTGTGCAGAGCTTAATTTTCAAATTATAAAAGAAAATAGTTAGCGTATCGTGAGTTGAGTACAAGAAACAAGCAGGGGCGCCGCAACTCATTGCTACACACGGGTGTTTACGTGAGGCACCTGCTATAATCAGCTAACATTCACACAATTACTCGAAAAACACGTGTTTCTTTTTCGAATAATTTTCACACACCGAGTGATTAGTAATGATCATTAAATAAATTCCTCGTTTTATCGATGAAGTGAGTGAACAGAGTATGTGAATGTGTTGTGTTTTAAAACGTGAAACGTGAACCATAAGAAAGTGGAAAAACTTTTACTCGATATGGATCTGTCTCATTGCTGAAGAGAGAGAGAGAGAGAGAGAGAGAGAGAGAGAGAGAGAGAGAGAGAGAGAGAGATATGCGTATACGTATTTATGTATCGTGAGTGTCAGATTGTAGCAGGCACCTCATGTAAACACTTGCGTGTAACGGTGAATTGCGACGCCCCTGCTTGTTTCTTGTACTGGACTCACGATACGCTATTTTCTTTTATAACTTGAAAATTAAGCTCTGCACAAACTTTTGCCAAAGGAAAAGTTGTCTCAGAATACGCTCAGGAATATGCCCCTTTAAGGACATACGGTTATTTTGAATCACCTTGTATATGTATATATATATATATGTTTATAATATACATATAGTATTTATATTGTAATATACATAATATTAATATAGTAATATATTTTTGGGGTATTTCGCAATAATATGTGGTATAATAGGGCTATAGGCGAAGATCCACTTTTAAAAAATCTAGCGCGTTATTAGTGGCACCTCATGAGTGGCGTGGAAGGCCACTATTAACTACTAATAAATTATTAATATATCTTTCTTTTCAGTTTAAAGAGGTAAATGTCAAGTAGCAAAACGTGGCTAAACGGGTAAAGCGAGTAGCTAAAATGTTGAAGATGTTGTGTTTGAAAATTGCTTCTTGCAACTTTTTTTGCACAAGAGTTTCTAACAGTAATCAATCAAATTATTAAATAATGTTTTCGACAAAAAAGTATTATTTTATATTTATTAATAATCTTGGCATATGTTAAACTTGCATTTTGTTGCAAAATTGTAAAATTATTTTTTATTTTTCTGTTGACAAGTCATAGCAAATCAATATCTTTTTCTACAGTTATTAATTTAACTTATGCGAATATTTTTAATAAATATAAAATAATACTGTTTAGGAAAAAAAATTATTTAATTATTTACTCCATTGTGCATTAAATTGTGCTTTAGAAAGAAATGCGGGAAAAAGAAAAAAAAAGTTGCAAGATGCAGAAAACAGAATGTCTATTATTCAAGCGATTCGCTTTACTCGATTAAAAACGCTTGGTTTCTTAGCATTTATCGTACGTAGCATATTTCGCGGGCTGGGGAAGTGACACAAAATATAGCATGCTACGCAGACGTGTGCGCACACGGACGCGTGACGTGCGGTTCTCGCTTGTGTAGTGCCCGCATGGTGGGGGTCGTTCCCTTCACGTTGCTCTGTTGCAGGATGCTCGATCTTACAGTACTGGGTTCCACTAACTAGGCGCGTTCGATTTTTTTTAAGTGGATCGTCGCCTGGAGCTCTATTGTACCACTTTTAAAAAATTATACTTTAAGATAAAAGTAATTTTCATTGTTTTGATGTTGATGGACCATATCTTGTACAAAAATCAAAGAAATAAATATGAAACGGTACGTTTATCTGCGCGGAATAACTCGCCGGAGTCAGGAGTTCGGTCGGTTGGGGGCACGTGAAAAGAATTGCTCTGTTTGATAATAATAAGATAACGTTTATTATATAAATTTGAGATCCGATATGTACAGCCGTGTGGATACGGAGCGTTTTAGTATGTTGTTCGAACGCGTATTACAAATTATAGCGGCGGTGCGAACGGTGCGTAACGGCGATCGTACGGTAACGTGAAAGCGTCAGCGCAAGCGCGGGTGCCGCAGTTGTCTCTAGATGACTGCGAGCGCGTGGATCGATACGTGCAAGCGGTGTCGATTATCGATCGACTGATCGATGGCTCGGGCGCGTGCGCGATGACTCTATGATCGCTCGATTTGACTATTCGCGATTGCCTGCCGGACATAAGGACCCGATTTAAAGGGATGAAGACGGGAGCGAGGACACGCGTATTGCCCGCGCCCTGCAGTGACCGGTGATCGGACGTGGAGCCGAGTATTCCCGGCGGTATACGGGTATGCCCGTATGTAAGAAGCGAAGCCGAGTGCGCTCGGTAATATACGAGTACGCTCGTATGCGAGGATCGAGGCCGAGTACTCTCGGTGACGTGTGAGTATGCTCGCACGGAGGAACGGAGGATGGTTCCTGGGGCCGAGTATGCTCGGCGGGAATACGAGTATTCTCGTATCGAGGTCTAGAGCCGAGTATGCTCGGCAAGACACGGGTGTTCCCGTAACGTGTGGAAGCGGTTCCTGGAGCCGTGTATGCTCGGTCGGTGCACGAGTATGCTCGTGCTCGTGGGGCTGCTGGACATAGACTTCGAGTATTCTCGAAGGATTGCAAGTGCTCTCGCAATAGGATGTTCGCTGGCGAGCAGCGAACAGGATCTGGTGAGAAGGCGTACAGCCTCTTTTATATCCGGCTGTCGCCCAACTGGCGTAGGATCGGCAAGCATTGGCGGTCTAGTCGGCGGACCCCCACCTGATAAGTTTCGGAATGGTCGCGTGTGGAGGACCGTCCGGCGATTGACCGTCGGTGTTTATATGATTATTTATCGGCGCTCGATGCGCCCTTTTTGGCTACGGATGATGTTCGGTCCGTAGCCATGACGATGCATGCTGCATCGTTACAAATATAAAAATAGAATAAATAATTAAAGTTAAAATTGTAACGGCACGCGCTGTTACTAAGCGGCACGCGGGCTCCACGTGAGCACCCCTATTTAGGGCCGCATTCCGATCCCCCAACTCGGGGGTAAAAGCTTAAGAAGGGGTAGCTGCCGGGTAGGGTAGCACCCCAAGTGGGGGTAGCGCGACCGGTATAAAAGCCGGCTCGCGGAACAGATCGAGACCCATTCCCCGAGTACGACTCGGACAAGCCTCAGGGCGCACTCTGAAGCTCCAGTCGTACTCGCTCCCATTCCGATAGTCGTTCTAGGAGCAGGGCGTTCTCTGCTTCGGTCGGGTGTCCCGGCGTTCGACTTCCTGTACTCCGTCGTTCTAGGGGCAGGGCGTTCTCTGCCTCGGTCGGGTATCCCGGCGTTCGACTTCTGACTCTCCGTCGTTCTAGGGACAGGGCGTTCTCTGCCTCGGTCGGGTATCCCGGCGTTCGACTTCCGACTCTCCGTCGTTCTAGGGGCAGGGCGTTCTCTGCCTCGGTCGGGTATCCCGGCGTTCGACTTTCGACTCTCCGTCGTTCTAGGGGCAGGGCGTTCTCTGCCTCGGTCGGGTATCCCGGCGTTCGACTTCCGACTCTCCGTCGTTTTAGGGGCAGGGCGCTCTCTGCCTCGGTCGGGTGTTCCGGCGTTCGACTTCCGATACCCCTTGCACGAGAGAAGTCTCTCACTGTCTTCGGACACAGCGTACCGGCAACCGTCGATGACTCAGCAAGGCTCGGATATACGCGGTATCGCTTATTTTTTATTACTTTGCTCCGTACCGTACGAACCGACCGATTAAATAATTTAGTTTGTTTATAATAAAGCCAAAGGTTTGACCAAGGTTCCCCGAGAGGAACAACCGAAACCCAGTCGCCACAGCTACATACAACAAAGATGAATGCTGCTGGCGGTGTAAGCAGCGAGGGCATACCCGCTGGAACTGCAAGCACACACCGAAGAAATTTTGCTCCCAATGCAGGAAAGATGGAGTAATGACTAAAGATTGTCACCCTCCAAAGGGAAACGAAACGCGGGTTGGGGGAAGAGCGGCGTACCTCCGGCCCGAATCAAAATAAAGTACACTCCGAGACCGCACGTCTTTCTGAAGATCGAAGGAAAATCCGTTTGGGCTTTGCTTGACTCCGGATCTGAAGCCTAACATCTCAATAGCGAGACCGCTCAATTAATAAAAAGAAAACCGACCACGACGAACGAAATAATTCACTTAGCAGATGGTTCAGAAGTAACCATCAATCAGACTGTCCAACTGTCACTAACAATACCAGGAAAGACAGTTCGTCATGAATTTGCGGTATTACCGTCGCTAAGTACGCCCATTCTTATTGGGACAGATCTTTGGACTAAATTACAGATTAATTTACCGCCCCCTCCGGCTCAACCACAAGATAAACATTCGACTATTGGCTTCGTTACTGCCGCTCCCGTTCTTGACACAGTAAAAGAACCATACAAGCTAAAAGAATTTCTGAGTAAAGAATTACCGAAATTCGAAAGGATTAAAGGCCCCACAGATCTAATCGAACATATGATTTGACTAAAGCCAGGGCCTCCAATAAAGCAGCGATATCGGCCACGAAATCCGGCCATGCAGAAAATTATTGACGACGAAGTCCAGAAAATGGAAAACGAAGGCGTTATTGAGGCATCAATCAGTGCCTAGAGTTCTCCGGTAGTCATAGTCAGGAAAAAAGACGGAACTCACCGATTCTGTATAGATTACAGAAAATTAAATGATGTTTCAGAAAAAGACGCCTATCCATTGCCGCATATAACTGCTACCCTCGAGAAATTAAGAGGAGCCCGCTATCTCTCAACTTTGGATCTGAAAAATGGGTATTGGCAGGTACCCTTATCTAAAGAAAGCCGACCAGTTACCGCATTTACCATACCTGGCTGAGGACTCAAGCAATTTCGGGTAATGCCTTTTGAGTTACACTCGGCACCCGCAACTTTTCAGAGGCTACTCGATACCGTTATAGGACCAGAGCTCGAACCGCACGTGCTAGTCTACCTGGACGACGTCGTCGTCGCTAGCCGAACTTTCGAGGAGCATCTAGGTCACTTAGCCGAAGTATTCCGCCGATTACGAAAGGCTAAATTACGGCTCAATCCAGAGAAATGCCAGTTCTGCCGTGAAAGCCTAAGATACCTTGGACATATAGTTGACAAGGAAGGCATCCGCACCGATCCAGAAAAAGTGAGCGGAATTACGAATTGGCCAGCTCCAACAACCGTAAGAAAGATACGGCAATTCATCGGAATGGCTTCCTGGTACCGACGCTTTATCGCAGACTTTTCGACTGTCGCTGCGCCTCTTACGCAATTAACACGCAAAAATGCACGATGGAAATGGATAGAGAAAAAAGAAGCCGCTTTTCAACATCTTAAAAAGGCTTTGACGATAGCACCGGTGCTTGCCTGTCCAGACTTCGCAAAACCTTTTGTGCTGCAAACCGATGCCAGCACTCAAGGCTTAGGGGCAGTACTCACGCAAAACCATGAGAAAGGCGAGCAAGTTATAGCGTATGCAAGCCGAACACTTAATCCGGCTGAAAAGAATTACAGCGCTACCGAGCTGGAATGCCTTGCTGTGGTATGGGGAATTCGTAAAATGCGTGATTACCTCGAAGGGTATCACTTTATCGTATTGACTGACCATCAATCATTACGATGGTTACAACGTTTAGAATCTCCTACCGGACGACTTGGCAGATGAACTTTTGAATTGCAGCAATACGATTACGATATTCAATATCGTAAAGGCGCACTAAATCGCGTTGCCGATGCTCTTTCCAGAGAACCAATAATAAATGCCGTCAGTCGAACCACCACTTGCCGATGGTACAATAGAATCAAGGCCGCAGTAAAAAATAAACCTGAAGAACTACCCGACTACAAAATAATAAACGGGCAATTATTTCGGCACAAAATTCATGATCTAAACTTCCATGAAACACCAAGTACCGAGCAATGGAAGAAGTGTGTACCAAAGAATCAGCGCCTGTCCGTTCTAAAACGTCTTCATGACGATCCTACGGCAGGACACCTTGGCATCACCAAGACTATAGCCCGAATTGCGCAAATCTACTACTGGCCGGGTATGTTCCGGGAGATCGCGAAATATGTACGCTGCTGCGAGAATTGTTTGGCATTTAAAATAACACAGGAAAAACCAGCCGGAAATTTACACACCGCTCCAGTAATCGCACCCTGGCAACAAGCTTCCGTCGATTTGATAGGCCCTTTACCGCGTTCCAAGCAAGGTCACACATGGCTTTTAACCATACTAGATAGATTCAGTAAATGGATTGAAATGGTTCCATTACGCCGAGCTACCGCAACGAATCTTGCCCGTAAGGTCACAAACCGTTTAATATACCGACATGGCTGTCCTGAGCAAATTATCTCCGATAATGGAACTCAATTTGCATCCCGTCAATTTCAGAATCTTTTAAAAGATTTCGGCATCGAGCACCGAACGACTCCAGTCTACGCACCGCATTGTAACCCCGTCGAACGAGCAAACCGGACCGCTAAGACAATGATTGCTCAATACGTTGGACGGGATCACCGAAATTGGGATGAGCGAATACCAGCATTGCAATTTGCAATGAATACCGCGAAACACGAAGCCACAGGCTTCACACCGGCTTATCTCAATCACGGCCGAGAATTATCTCGACCGCATCCAGAAGACCGGAGTAATAAATGCGAAATAAGAGATCCCGAAAATAGCCGCCGTCAACTAGAAGACGCTTTCGAATTAGTTAAGATACAACTAGCACGCTCCTTTCAAAGACAAGAGCGTCATTATAATTTACGACGACGAAATTGGCGGCCGAAAATAGGAGAACACGTGTGGAAACGTGAACGGCCACTATCCGACAAAGCCGAAGCATTTAACGCTAAATTAGCCCCTAAATACATTGGGCCGCTCGAAATCCGAAAGATTATCTCACCAGTAATTGTCGACCTGCGAGACTCCGAAGGCAGATGGTACCGACAAATACACGTCCAGGGCCTGAAACAAGCACCGAAAGAAATAAAAACAGGCGAAAAATAACCGAATAAAATTTAAGAGCCGACGCCACTGTACCGCGGCCCCCCAGAGCCTACACCGTTGTATTGAAAAAAAAAACAAAAATATATATATATATTAAAAATAAAATTTTTCGCCTTATAAGAAGTGCCCCCCTGAGGCGACACCCGTGGATTTTCAGGTCCCCGAGATGCTACGCCGTTGTAAACCCGTTGCTACGCGGCGTACTCAGCGCGGTAACTACCCCCCCGAGCGCGGTACCCGCGAACTTTAGTATAAATAGCGCGACGTCATACGGAATTTTTAATTCAAATCTTTGCGTTGCAGCCTACGCAAACACAACCAAGCGTTCGCATTGAAAATTATATATGAAAGCTTTGCGTACGAGTCGGTAAGTGTTGGATGCATGAGAGACGGCGCCACTGATGGGACAAGCAAAAGAGTTACCGAGCGATAGAGAGAGGGAGAGATAGGAGGAAATGAATAAAAGCTGAATAAAAGCCACGTGGACCGTTTTCGATTGAGAGGAAAGCATAAACATTTAATTGTCGATTCTCTACATTTTTAGGTTCGTATAATACTTCTGTAAATAGGAAAAAGAAAGGAGAACTTCATAAATTAATAAAAACTCTACATTTTTAGATGAATCTATTGGTGTTTGTTTTTCGAGAAAATCCAAGCACATATTATAAATCGACAATTTTCCACGTTTGTGCAACAGTGCTAAAGGAATAAAGCAAAAAAAAAAAAAAAAAAAAAAAAAAAATTAACACATAATAATGGAAAGACTAAAATTCGAGTTGGAAGTTGTGGCGGCGGAAGACCCGAAAAATAACGTGATTGTGGTTAAATCAATCACCAATGAAGAAAACACAAGTTTCAGTGTACCAGATGGTTTACAGTCGATTAAATATCATCAGCATCTCGCAAGTCTACCAGACTTCAAGAAAGTGAAAAAAACACTTGTAAAGCGGGGACAAACACGAAAGGTATGGTTTAATTTAGATAAAAACATACTAAGTATGTATAAAGACACTAGTGGAAATATGGTTATAGAAGATTATATTTTGGAAGAGATCCCTAACCTCAAAGAACAACAGCAACAACAGAGTACACCACAGAAATTAGATGAAAATCTAATAAAAATTCTAGAAAAATTAGTAGAAAAAGAAGAAAGTCAACAAAAATTGAAAAACAATCCTAATTTAAGCAAAGCTTCTGAAAAGTTTATAATCGATAAGTTCAATGGTAAGAATGTAAGTGTAAATCAATGGGTATCAACATATGAAAGTGAGTGTGACAGATTGAATATTACAAAAAATATTGAAAAGATTGAAATTTTAAGATTATTTCTGGAAGATACATGCAAAGACTGGTATAGCTCTATGTTGATTAAACATACGTTAGATTCAGCGTGGAACACTTGGAAGGAAAATTTTCTAGAGACTTTCGCAGACAAAGGATGGTCTCCAATAATTCATGCATTAAATTATAGATTTTTAAGTGGCTCACTTTTAGATTATGCTTTAAAAAAAGAACGTTTACTACTAGAGACAAACAAAAACATAGATAAATTAACTCTAATAAATTTGATCGCAGCAGGACTGCCAGCGTTTGTAAGAGAAAAAATTGATAGGCAAGACTTAAAAAATTCAGAAGATTTATTTAATGAAATCAGAAGATATGAAAAGATAGCAAATAAAAAGATGATTTATGAAAATAAATATGTAAAAGGAAATATGAAATCAGAAACAAAAAAGTATGATAAGAAACCATGTAGAATTTGTGAGGAAAAAGGCAAAAATAATCGTTACCACCCAGAAGAACAATGCTGGTACAAAGAAGAAAAAAGAAGATCTGAAAATAAAACTATAGGCGTAATGCCTAAGGATTGTGTTCGACTTGGTTGAAAGATTGAGACCAATTCCTTAGAAAAATATAATTTATTTTTCTTCGTCAGAGAAGTAGAGTAAAGTACAAGTTTTGTGTTTGATTTGATTAAGTGCGCCAGAGGCGCTTTCTCGGCAAGAGTGTAAGGCCGAGAATCAAAAGAAAAATTGACGGGCGCGGTAAGGAATTACCGGCCGCGTCTTAGTGTGTTGAACGGGTCCTAAAAAGGACGGTTCAACTGAGTTAGCTCGTTGCAGCCCCTTTCCCGGCGTCGGTGGAACTCCGTTCGGGAAATGGTCTTCCGTCTGACAACTGCTCTCTGAGCAGGCTCTGAGCGGTGAAGTCTGTACTGCGATGGATCGAGTCTCTGGTGTGCTGGTGGTGGCAACCGTCTCGGCTCTCGGAATTACGGATTGCTCCGTGTACCGAGGAGAGAGAGGTCTCCGAATTCGGATGTCGCCTTGTGTGAGCGTGTCCCTTGGTGGTCGAGTCAACCGGACGCAGAACTCTAGTGGGATTAATTTCCACACTAGAGACTGAGGAGGTGACGGCGAAAGTGGAGTATCCGCGGGCCGCTTGGTTGAAATGTGCGGCCGATGTTGGGACTCTGTTTTCTTTTTACGCGCCTTGCGAGGCAGCGTGAGAAAAACTGCGAGACTATGTGTCTCTGGTTAGCTCCTGCCGAGGCAGAGTACGACTCAGTTCAAGGGCCCTTGAGAGAGCTCGCCTTGAAGCGAGTGAGTGAGGAAAGATCTGCGGAGCAGCTCTTTTATATCTCGTCGATCGAAGCTTGATCGCGAGAAGGCTCTTCACCGCCTGCGCAACCTGGCGGTGGGTCCGCAAGCTTGTAACTGGTAGAAGGCCTGCGGCGCGTAGCGGCGCCGCGATGTATTATACCGCGTCAGTGCAGCGGTGTGGCGGTGAGCCGCCACAGGACCCCCTTGGCAGTTTTTAAGCCTGGAAACGCACGGTTGGTTTAGAAGTTCTGCCGCTCCTCGTCTTGTTGGTTGCGGAGGGCTTTGGTTGGTCGGCTGGTGTTGGTTCGATTGGTTGCTCATCGTCGTCCAACGTGTAAGCCGGTTTCAATCGGTCAATCGAGACGTTGATTGGCTTGCCGTTGACCAATAGCCTGTAGACTTTGTCGTTTCTGCTTAAAACGTTAAATGGTCCGTCGTATGGTTGCTGTAACGCTCTGGTCGGGCAATCGTGTCTGACGAAAACTTTTTCCGATGTGGCCAGGTCCTTGTGTACGAAGGTGCTGCGGTGGCCATGGCGTCGCAGGTGTGGACGGAGTTTGTTCATTTTTTCTTGTAAATGACGGACAAACTCGTCCGTTGGCTGCTCGTTACTGGTTTGGTCCAAGAATTGTCCGGGAATCCGAATAGTCTCTCCGAAAACTAATTCTGCTGGTGTGGCTCCGATGTCCTCTTTTACTGCGGCGCGGATGCCTAATAAAATGACTGGAAGAATTTGCGTCCATGCTTCTGTTTCGTGGCTTTTGATAGCCGCTTTGAGTTGCCGGTGTAGTCTCTCTACCATGCCATTGGCTGCCGGGTGATACGCGGTAGTTCGGATGTGTTGCGATCCGGTCAGTCTGGCCAACTGCTTAAATAGTTCCGACTCAAACTGCCGTCCCTGGTCCGTGGTGATTCGTGCCGGCGCTCCGAAACGCGCAATCCAGTTTTCGAATAAGAGGCGAGCCATCGTTTCTGCGGTGATGTCGGACATCGGGTATGCCTCTGGCCATCGTGTGAATCTGTCAATGATTGTGAGGCAGTATTTCTTCCCTCGAGATGGAGGTAAAGGTCCGACGATGTCCATATGTATATGCTGGAACCTGCTGGTAGGCCCCAAGTAATTTCCTGTTGGTGAAACGGTGTGTCGGTGGACCTTTGATTTCTGGCAGGGAACGCAAGCCTGCGCCCATCTGCGGCAATCCTTTTTTATTCCGGTCCACACGAAGCGCTGCGTGATTAATTTGACGGTGGTTTTTATCCCGGTGTGCGCGAGTCCGTGCAAATGCTTAAAGATTTGCTTTCGGAATTGTTGCGTGACGTATGGTCGTGGGATGCCCGTCGATGTATCACAAATCAGTTTGATATCTGTGCCGGGAATTACGGTTTCTTTAAGCTGCAACTTCGTATTCCCTTTGAGTAATGCTTGTATTTCGGCGTCGTCTTTTTGAGATTTTGCGAGCTCTGCAAAGTTTACTGCTTGCTGGACAGCCTGCGTCCTCGATAGTGTGTCTGCTACGATGTTATCCTTTCCCGCCACGTGTCTGATGTCGGTTGAATACTGCCCGATCAGCTCCAAGTGCCGTGTCTGCCGCGGTGAGCTCTGCAAAGGATCTTTTCGAAATGCATACACGAGCGGTTTGTGATCCGTGTAAATGATGAACTCCCTTCCTTCTAACCAGTGCCGGAAATGTTTAATTGCTGCGTATATCGCCAAGAGCTCTCGGTCGTACGGACTGTACTTTTGCTGCGCGGTGGTCAGCTTTTTGCTGAGGAACGCCACCGGTTGCTGTCCGAGTTTTCCGTGTTGGTGGATTACTGCTCCGATTGCGAAATCTGAGGCGTCGGTTGTTAAGGAGAGTTCTGCTTTCGGGTCCGGATGTGCCAAGAGCGTTGCCCGTGCAAGGCTTTCTCTGCACGTTTCAAACGCTGCCTCTCGTTCTGCGCTCCATTCGATTGGTGTTTTCCCGGGTCTGTTCCCTTTTAGCGCGTCATTCAAAATTGCCTGGTCTATGGCCGCTCCCGGAATGAATCTCCTGTAAAAATTTAAGGTTCCGAGAAACTGCCGCAGCTGCTTGACGGTGATCGGTTTTGGAAATTTCCGAATGGCCTCGACTTTTTCCGGTAGTGGTTGCGTCCCTTCTGCTGATACTTGGTAGCCCAAAAATGCTACGGTTTCTTTTCCGAACACGCATTTTGCTGGGTTTAGTTGAATTCCGTATTTGCTGAGTCTCTGGAACAAAGCTGTTAAATGTGCTTTATGTTTGTCAACGTTGTGAGATGCTACCAGGATGTCGTCAATGTAGGCGTAGCAGAAATCGAGTCCGCGTATCACCTCATTTATGAATCTCTGGAACGTTTGCGCTGCGTTTCTCAAACCGAAAGGCATTTTGAGAAATTCGAACAGACCGAACGGTGTGGTGATTGCCGTTTTTGGCACGTCTTCAGCGTTTACTGGAATCTGGTTGTAAGCTCTAACCAGATCCAGTGTAGAGAAAATTGTTTTCCCGTGAAGAGCCTGTGTAAAGTCCTCGATATGCGGAATCGGGTATCTGTCCGGCACCGTTCGGTTGTTGAGCTTCCTGTAATCGCCGCATGGTCGCCACGTGCCACCTTTCTTCGGTGCCATATGCAATGGTGAGGCCCATGCGCTCTTGGACGGCGCGATTACTCCTTCTTGCAGTAGAAGATCGAACTGTTGTTTTGCTTCTTTTAGTTTCTCCGGCGCCAGTCTCCTCGGCCTGCATGCTTCCGGTGGTCCCGGTGTTGTTTCGATGTAATGCATCGTTGAGTGCGGCGCGGATTCCGTCTTTCCGGTTGGTCTAGTGAGCTGTGAAAATTCAGCCAATAAGGCGTGAAAAGCTGTTTCCTGCAGTAATGTCTTAATTGATGTTTGTCCGGTTCTGCTCTGCAGGCTGTTTGTGGCCAATCCCGTCGTAGCGTCCAAAAGTTTGCCTCTCCTTACATCCGGCAGGAGATGGAAATGCCCGAGGAAATCGGAGCCGATGATTGGCTGTGTGACGTCAGCTACGATGAATTTCCATTGGAAGGCGCGCCTCAATCCGATGTTGAGCTGAAGCGCGATCCACCCGTAGGTGTGAATGACAGTTCCATTGGCTGCAAACAGGGCTTGCGTTGCTCCGGACATCCGTCCGCGTACCATCGAGCGCGGGTAGACACTTATGTCTGATCCCGTGTCGATGAGGTACCGAACTTTTGTTTGTCGCTCGGTTATTACAAGGCGGCAAGGTTTCGGGTCCGGGCCGTCTGCCGCCATTGATTCCGGACCGTCTAGTTTTCCGTTTTGTCCTTCTTCTTCTCCTTGTATGTACATGGCTCTGTACACTTTCTTGCCTTGCTACCGAATCGCCGATGGAAAAAGCAAAACTCGCTGTCTTCTTCCGAATTTGATTTGGTCCGGCTGCGGCTGCGCGATCTGTGGCGCTGTTGTTTGTGGCGGTGCTCCTGCCGGCCCAATCGCGTGTTGAGTGCGGCGACTTGCTTGATCAATGCCTGTATCTGGTCCTCGAGCGAGCCGGTAGGTTTTGATTTCGTCTCCTTAGGCTTGTCCAATACTGCGACTGTTCGGCATGTGACTTCGTAGACGCGGTCGGCCTGTTCCGCCACGTCCTCGAGAAGATCGTCAGCTCGCGTCGCTAGTATAATCTGCATTTGGGCCGGTAAACGCCCCAGCCATAGCGTGCGCAGGAGTTGATCAGGCACGGCATTGCCCGCGAGCGTCCTTAGATGGCACAGGAACTGCGATGGCTTTCGGTCGCCTAGTTCCTCTCGCTCTAATAATTGGCGGATGCGGTGTTCCTGTGAGTCGCTC
Organism: Linepithema humile; assembly: GCF_040581485.1. NCBI lineage: Eukaryota > Metazoa > Arthropoda > Insecta > Hymenoptera > Formicidae > Linepithema > Linepithema humile. The sequence goes on along the minus strand of NC_090130.1, from coordinate 13,629,470 downwards.
AGCCTTTGGATGAGTGCCCTTTTTACGGCTTCGTATTTCCCGCATGTCGGAGGATTCGTTATCACGTCTTTGATTTCCTTGATGTATTTGGTTTCGATTTGCGAGATTGCGTATGCGTATTTGGTTGAATCCGACGTGACGGCGCTCAGCAGGAACTGGCTCTCTAATTGGGCGAACCATAATTCTGGTTCCTCCGGCCAAAAAGGTGGTACTCGCACCGATACTCTGCCGATTTGTGCTGCGTCGGCGCCTGGCATATCGCCGGCCTTCTCTGATTGGCTCATTTGCTTTAACCAGTCGTCGGGGTCACCAGTTTATAGGCGTAATGCCTAAGGATTGTGTTCGACTTGGTTGAAAGATTGAGACCAATTCCTTAGAAAAATATAATTTATTTTTCTTCGTCAGAGAAGTAGAGTAAAGTACAAGTTTTGTGTTTGATTTGATTAAGTGCGCCAGAGGCGCTTTCTCGGCAAGAGTGTAAGGCCGAGAATCAAAAGAAAAATTGACGGGCGCGGTAAGGAATTACCGGCCGCGTCTTAGTGTGTTGAACGGGTCCTAAAAAGGACGGTTCAACTGAGTTAGCTCGTTGCAGCCCCTTTCCCGGCGTCGGTGGAACTCCGTTCGGGAAGTGGTCTTCCGTCTGACAACTGCTCTCTGAGCAGGCTCTGAGCGGTGAAGTCTGTACTGCGATGGATCGAGTCTCTGGTGTGCTGGTGGTGGCAACCGTCTCGGCTCTCGGAATTACGGATTGCTCCGTGTACCGAGGAGAGAGAGGTCTCCGAATTCGGATGTCGCCTTGTGTGAGCGTGTCCCTTGGTGGTCGAGTCAACCGGACGCAGAACTCTAGTGGGATTAATTTCCACACTAGAGACTGAGGAGGTGACGGCGAAAGTGGAGTATCCGCGGGCCGCTTGGTTGAAATGTGCGGCCGATGTTGGGACTCTGTTTTCTTTTTACGCGCCTTGCGAGGCAGCGTGAGAAAAACTGCGAGACTATGTGTCTCTGGTTAGCTCCTGCCGAGGCAGAGTACGACTCAGTTCAAGGGCCTTTGAGAGAGCTCGCCTTGAAGCGAGTGAGTGAGGAAAGATCTGCGGAGCAGCTCTTTTATATCTCGTCGATCGAAGCTTGATCGCGAGAAGGCTCTTCACCGCTTGCGCAACCTGGCGGTGGGTCCGCAAGCTTGTAACTGGTAGAAGGCCTGCGGCGCGTAGCGGCGCCGCGATGTATTATACCGCGTCAGTGCAGCGGTGTGGCGGTGAGCCGCCACAAAAACTTTATCTACAAACTCAATATTGGAAGTGGAACTACTAAACACAGAGGACCAAAAAAACTTGAAGTCCCACCATTAATCATGGTAGATGTGCTGCTAAATAACGTGTTGAAAACCACAGGAGTATATGAAACATATGATACGCTTCATCGCGCGCCTAGTGATCGCGTAGCAGTGGGACGTCCTTCTCACCGCGCGCGCTTTACTCGCGCGGATTTGCCGATCTTTTTTTGTTAATTACTCAGTACTTATTATGAAAATTAAAAAATGGTAAAGGACTTTTCTACTCGATTTGACCTCCTCTACCTGTATATGACCGGTGGGGCGATTATTGCCAGACACCCTGTATATAATAATGACCGAATACAAGAAAAAGGTCTCCAGACTATTCGGAGCGGTAATCGGGAACTACCGAGAAAAGGTCACCGAGCTTTTCGGCGAGTTCTCCGATTCCTCCGAAGAGGAAGAAACCGAGGCCGCGAATTGGAAGCGGCTTCCAAAGCCAGGGACCACGGTCCAACGATCAGACGCGGACCAGCTCCGGAAAGCCGTTTGGCTCACAACACCGCCTCCAATACAACTGCGACGGCGAGTAAGCGCCACCTCCGCCTCTCGACACCGCCGGCCGACGTCAAAAGCCGTGCCACCAGCAAAAAATCCGGTAACAACGCCATCACTACGCCGGGAGATATTGCAGCGGGCGATGGAGACCCGGGCCACCATCTCAAAACCACCTGAGGCCCTAACCGCCGCCGAAAAACGCGCCCAAACGACTACCCGGACACCGATGACCGCTAATACCGGGACAAAAGGCGCACCGGCAGGGAAAGCAACCAATACCATTGCTCTCACCGGCAGCCGAGCGGCACCGAAGAACACCACCACCCGGACAGAAACTGCGACAAGGAGGCCGCCGACAACGCCGACAACAACCACCGCCGTCGCGCACAGAACAAATCCGGCACCGCCAAAATCTACTGCCACCCGAATTACAACGGTAACGAGGAGGCCACCAGAGACCCTAGCAACCGCCGCCGTTCCTCCTACCAAGGATCCAGCCCCACCGCCACCAATCCGGGTACGACTAGACGACGGGACAGTGGCGAGCGTCCCGTACCACGCCGCTTATCACTCCCGCAAATACCGAGCTTCTACGCCAACGGGCCGGTGGCTGATCCGGTTCGACCACGCCGGTCAGCCCCGGTCCACGCGCCGTTTATCAGAGAATAATTAAATTTTTCGTTTTCTTGGTACCGCTCTTAAGAATTAAAATTTGTTGCGTTCGTCATTTATTGTTCCGAATTTTTCTTTCCGAGTTCTAAGCGTTCGTTGAATTTTAGAATTAGATGTTTTTGTTCCAAGTTTTTATATATCCGGTTAGCGTTAACTATTTATTCCAAGTGTTCATTAAATTTAATTAATCGTTTATCGTTCAAGTATTTAATTACCGCGCCTAATATAAGATCTCTTAGATTTTATTACCGTTCTAATAATTTTAAGATTTATTAATTTTCACACCAATCAAGTAAACGCATCATAAACCGCATAATCTTTATTTTTTCTCTCAAAGCGTTTCTGGCTGAAATTGACTATTTACAGAATGGTATGTTTACTTTACACCGGGCAGAAAAATATGTTTATTTTCTTTTTAAAAGGGGGGAAGTAGTGTAACAGCACGCGCTGTTACTAAGCGGCACGCGGGCTCCACGTGAGCACCCCTATTTAGGGCCGCATTCCGATCCCCCAACTCGGGGGTAAAAGCTTAAGAAAGGGTAGCTGCCGGGTAGGGTAGCACCCCAAGTGGGGGTAGCGCGACCGGTATAAAAGTCGGCTCGCGGAACAGATCGAGACCCATTCCCCGAGTACGACTCGGACAAGCCTCAGGGCGCACTCTGAAGCTCCGATCGTACTCGCTCCCATTCCGATAGTCGTTCTAGGAGCAGGGCGTTCTCTGCTTTGGTCGGGTGTCCCGGCGTTCGACTTCCTGTACTCCGTCGTTCTAGGGGCAGGGCGTTCTCTGCCTCGGTCGGGTATCCCGGCGTTCGACTTCCGACTCTCCGTCGTTCTAGGGGCAGGGCGTTCTCTGCCTCGGTCGGGTATCCCGGCGTTCGACTTCCGACTCTCCGTCGTTCTAGGGGCAGGGCGTTCTCTGCCTCGGTCGGGTATCCCGGCGTTCGACTTCCGACTCTCCGTCGTTCTAGGGGCAGGGCGCTCTCTGCCTCGGTCGGGTGTTCCCGGCGTTCGACTTCCGATACCCCTTGCACGAGAGAAGTCTCTCACTGTCTTCGGACACAGCGTACCGGCAACCGTCGATGACTCAGCAAGGCTCGGATATACGCGGTATCGCTTATTTTTTATTACTTTGCTCCGTACCGTACAAACCGACCGATTAAATAATTTAGTTTGTTTATAATAAAGCCAAAGGCGCACCAACGATTTACGCCGTTTATTTTCCTTTCATTTATTTATTTGTTCACAATTAAAATTATACACATGTACCGTCGCAACATTAACTCGTCTAACCGATAAGGAATTATTTATTTATTTCGGATAGTTGTATCCGATTATACCGTTAAGATATTAGACCGTTCCAGAAATACACATGTACTCGTTGTTACTATTTTCTTTTATAATTATAATGCTCTATTGAATAAATAGTTATTTTTCTTTAAATTATTCTTGTTAATTTGGAGTCTCCCAATAAACCACACGAACGAACTCTGGCAGACCGACGAGTTAGACAGCGTTGTAAGAATCCGCTTCGCTAACTACGCACCGTCGTAATTCCGCATCGAAAAATCCGCATACCGTCGAAATTCCGCATCATTACGCACCGCCCACGAGGCGTAAAAACAAGCACCGTTACAAAATAAAAGTAAATTTCTCTAAATTTTCGACCGTCTATTAAAAAATTTTTTTCAGGTTTGAAGATTGTTATAGAGTATTATAAAGTACATATAGAGAAATAAAATATATAAAGAAATTATAATTTATGGTGGCCTGCAATAAAAAATAGGTTGGTGAAAGCCGAATGCAGCAGCACTTTGATTATGATTCACACCGTAACCCCATTTATGGGGCCGGGGGCCGGCGCTAATGTGTTGTTAGCGCGGGCCGCGAGGGTGGTAAAAACTCTATAAAAAGACCCGGGCAGACCGAGCTTGTAAGTCCTGGGTGGGCAGTCGGTCTAGTGGAAGGAAAACCACGATAAAAAATCCGGAGAAGAATACTCCGTAATAAATAACACGGGGCTACAGGGGGGGGGGCTAGGGATGTTCCCGGTCCTCCATCCCCCTTTTTCTTCAGAGAGGCTCCCTCCTCCGGGCGGCAGGTGAAGCGTTTTGCGGGAGGATGCGAGAGCCATTTTGGGGTTTTGGTCTCCCAGCCCGGCCCGATTAACGGGCATCGGACTTGGGTAAGACTCTCGGGTCAGTCCTAAACGACTGACCCGACTTTTGAGAGGCTCCAGGGAGCGTGGGGGAAAAGGATAATTCCCCCCCCCCTCCATGCAACCTCTGTGAGCCGACCCTCACAGCCCCCCCGAAAATTCCTGGGACGAATCGGGAACGGGGGGCAACAAGACAAAAGGGAGTTTTTGATCCTCTGCGGGCGGGATGTCAAGCGGCGCCCGCTCCCCCGCCTGTAGGCGGGATCGCCGGGCGCAAGCCCGGAGCTGAGTTGCGCTGAGGGTTGGAGGGGAACCTTTGTTCCCCCCACTATTAGACTTTCGCCGGAAAACCGGCCCGCCGGGGGAGATTGCTGGATTGGGAGTATGCCGATTGGCGATTCCCGGCATCCCCCCAATCCGGCCGCTGACGGCACAGCAACGAGGGTGGGGTTTAGTTGGTAGGCGTCTGGGGGAGCAGTGGTGTCGCAAACCACTCCCCCAGACGAATCCAACACTACCCTCTGGCAGTGGGTTTCCTGTTAGAAACTCACATTGCACGCCAGAGGGTGTCTTTTGGAAGATTCCCCACCCTCGGTGAGGAGCTCGCCCCTCCCGCAAAAAAAAAAAAAAAAGCACTTTAATTATCCGGGCAGGACGGGCTCGTTAGTTTTGGTCGACAACCGTCCTAGTGAAAAAAAACCACGATAAATACACCCGGAGAAAACAACTCCGTGAAAAAATAACAAGATGATTGAAGGGGGAGAGGTAGGGGCTTGTCCCTGCTCCCCCTTCACCGGTTTTTAAAAGAGGCTCCCCCTTCCGGCGCGGCGGGGCTTCTGCGCATTGTGCGAACCCTGCCGCTGATTCCGGGGGAAGAGAGCCACCAAATGGTTACGGGTCCCCCGAGCCCGGCCCGATCTGTACCGGGCAACAAACGGGCTTGGGGGGGACCCCCGGGTCAGCATGGGGCTCACCCGACGACCCCCTAGGTTTATGGGGATGATCCTTTGCGGGCGGTTATGGCACGACGAAGGGACGCGGGCCGCCCGCAGTAAGGATCGCCGGGCCGCCCGCAGTGAGGATCTCCGGGCCTCGGCCCGGAGCAGGAGAGCGACAGCGGGTGAGGGGAGAACACTTTGGTTCTCCCCACCTTTGAGATTAGCGCCGGGAAACCGGCATCCGGGGGAATGGCTGGATGTCATGCGATGCAGTTCCCAGCTATCCCCCACAAACGGCAGCTTATGGCCAAGCAACGGGGGTGGAGTTTAGTGGGTAGGCGTTTGGGGGTGTATATGGTGTCGCAAACCATACCCCCAGACAAATCCCACACTACCTTCTGGCAGTGGGTTTCTAGTTACGAACTCACATTGCACGCCAGAGGGTGCGTTTGAAAGATTCTCCACCCCCGGGGGGGGGGGGGGGCTATCGTCCCCCCACAAAAAAGCACTTTGATTAACCTCCTCGTTGTGCGCCACCTTGTTGTGGTGAGGAAGCTCACCGTGGGGTGGCCCGCTGGGGTCATTCTGCGGTGCTAAGAGCGCAGTTTTCTCTATGAGGGGAACGGGAGCCCGGCGACTCCCTTAGGGATTTGTCCCAATCGCCGGTAAGGGTTGGCGGCCCTGACTTCAATCGCCCGGGTGCCTAGACCCGTTAGGAGTGTTTTTCACTCTACCGGGATAGAGGAGTAAACCTCGATAAAAAAATCCGGGACCTAGCCAGTTTTATTAGCACGCCGGTGTTCCGGCATAACGACTGGCTTCCCATTGCACGTGGGGAGGCGGAGCGTCTCATACCGTAACCGCAGCTGTGAGGCCGGGGGCCGGTGCTTGCATTGAGCTTGCACGGGCCGCGAGGGTGGCAAAACCTCTATAAAAAGACCCGGGTTGGTCGGACTCGTTAGCCATGGTAGGCAACCGGCCTAGGAGAGGGAAACTCCGAGAACAAACCAGGATTAGGGAGGGGAGGGGAAGGTGCGCTGCTCTCCTCCCCCGTTGTACCCGGACTCTACGCATTCGGCCGGGGGTCGTCCTTCCCCCGGGCGAGCGCGATTTATCACACACACTCATACACACACACACACTCTTGGTCCCCGCACTTTCTGGGCGCCTTCGTTGCTGCAAAGCTGCTCGGAAGTCGGGGACCATGCATGCATTCGGCGGGGGGCCCCCGCGCATCGTTATGATGCGTGGGATGCCACTTCCCGCATGCATACACTCACACATTCATTCATTAGTCATACACATACACACACCATTCTTTCACACACACAATCTCACCACATCCACACCCGCCCGGGTGGGGACCTGTGGTCCGCCCCCGAGTCTGGGGAGCCCGGGCCGGCATGTGATGAGTGGGCGGCGGCTGTGTCGGGACACGTTTCTCGGGGGAATCCGCATTCTACCCGGGGGCGCGCTTTCGAGGTACGTCGTCGCCCGTGATCCGCTGCATGTCGGGCCTCATGCAGGCGGGTGGTAGGGCGGGTCTTCCCCTGGCCGGTCGGTGGCGTGCGCCGAGCGGGCCAGTCGCTTTTTTGGAGGTCCGTGAGGCGTGCGCGCCGATTGATGCTATGAGTCCGGGACAACAGCGCGGAAGTCTCAAGCCAAGGTGGAAGGCATCGTGCCGAGGTCTGAATGGCCGCAGAAACTCTAAAAATGTGTGGTCGCAAACGATCCCTGTGGGGCACCTGGCGCAACCCCACAGTATATTAGTCGCCTTATCCCGGCAAGCTTTGCCGGGATGGACTGATTGTTTTCTACCAAATTCGTGAGATCAGAAATGGAAACAAATACACAAAACAAAAATAAATACAAGGGACGGACAAAACGCTAACAACATGGCAATTCACGAGGTCGTTGAAAGGACACTGACGGAAACAAGAGAGGGAAGGGGCGAAACAGCAGGCCAGTTCAAGGTGGCCGACAAATCTAATGTCGACCGACTAAGGAAGGACTCAAGAGTAGGGCTAACGGGGATTCTTCCCCCGCTTCACAGGTATATTGTGATCGAGGCCTCGATCACCCCCACCGGACAGCTCGGCCGTCGTCGGCGTAGCACCCGACGGAAAGGTTGGGTCCTCCGGAAGATAGAGGACGACGTCCTGATGGCGGTTGTTCTGGCGGAGTCCTGGCCGATGCCATCCGGCCAGACCGTGGCTTGGAGGAAAAAGCCACGAGGGTCGTGAGCATGGTTGAGGACGCGTGTGAGGCGTCCAAGCTACGATCTAGATGGTCCCCCGGTAAGACAATGCACTGGTAGACCGAGGAAATCGCCCAGCTTAGGCGTCTCTCCTCGGCCGTCAGGCGCATATTCCTGCGTATGTGCAAAAGGGGGGATCAGCTGGAACAGCTATAGCTCTGAAGAGGTTTCGTGCCGCGCGAGACGCCCTCCGAGCCGCCATTAGGACAGCGAAGGCCAGGGCGTGGGAGGAGCTTACCTCCACCCTGGACCGGGATCCGTGGGGGCGACCCTTCAAGATAGTTTTTAGGAAGCTGAGACCAAGGGAGCCCCCTACTGCGGAGAGACTGAAGTCGGAACTCCTCGAAAACATTGTTAACACATTGTTCCCTGTGGTGGGATCTGTCACCCCCCCCCCCCACGGTAGATGTGGCCCGAGGAGCCGGCAGTCTCGGCAGAGGAGATGTCCGCAGTGCGGGCCAGGCTTGGCGGTGCAGCCAAGGCGCCTGGACCCGACGGAATTCCCGGCAGGGCATGGGCCCTGGCGGCGAGGGTGTTGAGTGACCGGCTGGGGCGACTATTTACCGCTTGCCTTAGGTCCGGCACCTTCCCCTTGCGGTGGAGGAGAGCAAATCTGATCATCCTCCACAAAGATGGCAAGCTGCCAGAGCAACCTTCCGCATACCGGCCTATATGCTTGCTGGACGAGGCGGGTAAGCTCTATGAGCGTATCATCGTAGGGCGCCTCGTTCAGCACCTGTCTCGGGGGGTTCCCACATTGAGTGAGAGGCAGTACGGTTTTCGGGAGGGGCGGTCTACTGTGGATGCAATACGCCACGTCCGCTCCTTCTCGGAGGCCGTAGTGGGAAGTGGGGAGAAGGCACTAGCGGTATCGCTAGATATAGTGAACGCCTTCAATTCTCTCCCCTGGGACTGTCTGGGGGCAGCGTTTGAACATCTCCAGCTGCCCCCATACCTCCGGGCGGTCCTATGGGACTATCTTCGGGGCAGGACTTTCTCATATAGGAATGGGAACGGCGAGGTATGCGAAAGGCTGATGTACCGCGGGGTTCCACAGAGGTCTGTTTTGGGCCCGACACTGTGGAATCTCGGGTACGATATAGTGCTCCAGTCGGCCCTTCCCCCGGGCTGTGACGTCGTCTGTTACGCCGACAACACTCTTGACTCGGGGGAAGGATTGGAGAGAGGCCGCGGCTGTAGCAACCGCAGCCGTGGCCAGCGTAGTGCGCGCTATACGGAGCCTAGGGCTACAGGTAGCTCCTCAGAAGATAGAGGCCCTGTTCTTCTATGAGAAGGCAGGAGGGAGACCACCCCGACATATATCAACGTCGGAAGGTCCCGTCTCCCTGTGGGGTCCAAGATGAAATATCTGGGCCTCACCCTGGATGGACTCTGGGAGTTCACACAGCATTTTGATGCTCTCGCTCCCAGAGTGGACAGGATGGCAAACGCGTTGTGTCGCCTCCTGCTCAATCTCGGCGGTCCAGGTGCCACAGTTAGGCACCTCTACACGAACACCGTCCGGTCAGTGTCTCTTTATGGGGCACCGATTTGGGGAAATGACCTGATGGCCAACAAACGCGCCAGTGCCTTGGCACGCAAGGCCAACAGGCGTATGGCCATCAGAGTCGCCCGTTGTTATCGGATGATGTTGTACGTGGCGTCCACGACCCTGGCGGGGGTGCTCCCGTTTGACCTAGTCGCTGCCTCGCGCGCTGAAGCCTATCAGTGAGGTCGGACGGAGTGGTATTCCCCCGGAAAACATCCTGAGGAAAGTGGAGAGGGAAAAGACGAGGGCCCGGAGATGGGCGCTCAGGGAGTGGAAACACCGACTGGGCGAACACAATACTCCGGGTCTTCCAGGACTGAGGACCGTCGAGGCCATTCAGCTCTGCTGGAGTGGGTAGGCAGGAGGAGAGGAGGAATTTCGTTCCGCATGGCGCAGGTTTTCACCGGGCATGGTTGCTTTGGTGACTACCTATGCCGGATCGGAAAGGAACGCACCACGCGATGCCACCATTGCGCGGCCGACCGGGACTCAGCGCAGCACACGCTCGAGGAGTGCTCGGCGTAAGCTGTGGAGCGTCGGGTCCTGATCGAGATGGTGGACGAAAACCTCTCTCTCCCTTCCCTTGTTAAGAAAATGTTGGAGGGGGAGGGTGTGTGGAAGGTAATCTCCTCCTTTTGCGAGACGGTTATGTCTCGGAAGGAGGAGGCCGAGAGAGAGAGAGAGGAGAGGGGAAGGAGGGTTGACCTCTTCCCAGAGAAGGAGGAGGAGGGGCCGGGGGGGCGGCCGGTCTAGGACACGCCCTCCGCGCTTTGGCGCTAACAACGCGCCAAGGTAGCGACGGAGAGGAAAGATAGGGAAGCTTAGCAACCTCTCCCATCTCTCACTCCGGCAGGCTCCGAGGGGTGGTCCGCTGGAATCCCCCTTCAGAGTCTGTTGTGTACGGTTCCCTCGCTGGAGGGAACGCGTGGAGCTCAGCGACTTCATCAGGGACTTGTCCCAATTGCTGCTAGGAGACGGGAACTCTGATTCCAAACCCCCGGGTGCCTGGACCCGTTAGGCGTGTTATTCACGGCACTAGGATAGAGGAGTAAATCTCGAGAAAAAATCCAGGTCTTAGCCAGTTTCGTTAGCATGCCGGTGCTCCGGCATGACGGCTGGCTCCCCATTGCACGAGAGAGAGCGTGGCGACTTACACCGTAACCCCAAGTATGGGGCCGGAGGCCGGTGCTTGCATTGAGCTTGCACAGGCCGCAAGGGTGAGAAACCTCTATAAAAAGATCGGGGCAGAACGGGCAGAACGGGCTCGTCAGTCTTGGTCGACAACTGTCCTAGTGGAAGAAAAACCACGATAAATACACCTGAAGAAGACAACTCCGTGAAAAAATTACATTATATGAAACGGCATGTCGAATCACGATTCAAACTTACCGCAGCAGGGGGTAACCCAGCTGCCGGCGCGGATGGGGGTATTGTCCCTGCCTCCGTCGCGTCGTCATCTGACGAAGGGCCAGCCGTGAGGTCTACCCCGAGCCTCGCGGTGGAAACCACGATCGATGGTTTCTCCTCTGGAAAGGAGATAGACGTAGGGGGGAGGTAGCCCCTCCTACTGTGGAGGGCCTCCCTTTGGAGGGTTTGATGGGGGATAGGAGCAGAGGACGCCTCTCTAGAGAAACTCGCAGAAAGGTTAGGCCAGGGATCAGCCCGCCCTCTCCAGAGGGATGCGGGCGATAGGCAGCGGCTGCTCTGCAAGGGGCGGGGCAGGCCGCGAAAAGATGGGTCAGGCCCTTTCAGCCCCCCCCCCCCGGTGCTCCCGTCGGATTCCGACTCCGACGGAGAGGAGGGGGCCACCGCGGGGACATCGACGACGGGCAGTGCAGCGGAAGGCACTGCACTGTCCGGAGCCGGCAACTCTGGGGAGGGGGATTCAACTCCCGGAAATCATCCCGCCGGCATTTACCGGCCCTCAAAAAAGGAGGGCCGACGGGCCATTAGCCTAATAGAAAGAGGCACCTCGGAGGAGATGTTTGTTAGCATCGACCGGGTGCTCCTCTCCATAGAGGAGGTTCGCCAGAAGGTCGCTGGCTTAAAAGGCGAGCTGAGTGGGAAGTTAAAGTTTGGGGTCTACGTCCTCAGAGAGGCCGTCCGGACACTTGCCGGGCGGGCCTCTGAGGGCGGGGACCCCGGCCTCTGGCACGAGCGGGTCCTGGCGCTGGAGAGAGACATGGAGACCCAAAGGTCAGAGAATGGCCGTCTCCAGCGCCGGATCCGTAAGCTACAGGCCGAGATGACTAATTGGTAGGCCGGAGAGAAGCCATCCTCGCCGGTGGTTAAAAGTTTTCCCCCTAGTTCTGGGCTGGCAGGGGGAACAACTAGGGAGGTGGAGGTGGGCGGGAACTGCTCTTCCCGCCCCCCGTCAGGCAACCCGCACGTCGCGGCAAGCCTGGCGGGAATCGCCGAGACCCTGAGAGGGTTCGGCGATTGCCTCAAAAGGCTGGAGAAGAGGGCGGCGATGCCCCCTCCTCCTCCGCCAGCAGCCCCTACCCCCACCCGCCCTCGAAAACCCCCCGCTGGGGGGTAACACAGGACAAGAGGAGGAGAGGAAGGAGAAAGGGGGGAGCCATTGGGGTTGTGGTGCCTCGGGGGGCGGGGGATGTTTTCCGTCCCTGTCGGAGGTTCCCACGGGCTCTGCCGCCCCCTCCCCTCCATCTAAGGCGTCGAGTGCGCCGGAAGCGGTAAAACCCGCGTTGTGGTCCACCGTTGTCCGGCGCAAGAGAAGAACTGGTAAGGCCGGTGGAGGGCCTTGTCTCTCCTCTGTCGCGCCCCCAGCCAGGTCGGTCCCCGCGAAGGCGGCCCCCAAGGGGGTGGCACCGAGGGAGAAAGCGGCGGCGGCCAGCAAGGGCCAAAAGCGCCTCCCGCGCACGGCGGCGGTCTTGCTGACCGGCCATGGTAACCTGGCCGGAGCAATGGCCGCCGCGAGGCAAAAGATCCGCGAGGCAAAAAATCGAGGATCTTGGCCGGTTTACCGGAATGAGGCGCGGAGGGCCTTCAACGGGGGTCTCTTTTTGGAGATCCCCGGCGGCCAAAACGCGGAGGTCGAGACAAGTCGCCTGGCCTCCGCGATGCAGGTGGCCCTGGAGGGCTTTGAGGAGGTCACGGTCTCCCGACCTTCCAAAAAGCTCGACCTCCGTCTCACGAGGGTCGAAGAATCTGTCTTCGGGGAAGAGATCCGCCGAACTATTGCTAGCATAGGCGGATGCTCTGAACCGGAGATTCGATTGGGCCCGATGCGACCGGCTGTCAGACGGGTGCGGACAGTTTGGGCGCAGTGCCCTGCAAGGGCTGCAATAAAGGCATCGGAAGCTGAGGCCATCCAGATCGGATGGACCTCCGTACGGATGGAGCTGCTTAAAAGCAGGCCCACCCGATGATTCCAGTGCCTAGCACGGGGCCACGTGCAGCAGAGGTGCCCGTCCAAGGTGGACAGGGCCCTCTGCTGTTACAACTGCGGGGAAAGCAGGTACAAGGGGGGGGAGCATGTCAGCGCCCCTCCCTATGCTCAATTTGCACGGTGGTGGGGAGAGAGGCGAGTCACAGGGTGGGGTCGGAGAAGTGCCCTCCAGTCCCCCCTGCGCCTCCGGGCTCCCCCCCACAACTCCTCTCCCAGGGCATGGTAAGGCCACCACGAGAGTTCCGTGACTGGTCCTCACCAATATCGGGGGAGTGGAGCCACCGCGGGCGACATCCCCGGAACCGGGCCCCTCCAACAGGGCCGATTCGAGCAAGGGGGCAGGGTAACGAGGGCGCAGTTATCGCGGACCCTGGGAGAGAAACGCCCTCGGGGTAGTGGGGGGAGAGAAGGCAAGCTCTCTCTCCTCCAGCCCCAGAAGGTGCGGGCCCTCTCCGCACCTCGATTACCCACGGGTAAACCGGGCCCGAGGTGTCGGAAGGGTGAGGGAGGGTCTCCTACGGGTTGGGCAGTATCTGACCACCCCCCCTCGGATTGAGGGGGGACTTCGGTCGCTGTCCGTCCCCGTAGGCGGGACAACCGGGCGTTGACCCGACGAGTTTTTACGCGGAGGATGGGGAGGAACGTGGGACTTTCCCCCACACATTTTTGATGACGCCGGGCAACCGGCAGTCGGGGGGATGGCCGGATGTAATGCGTTGCGGTTCCCGGCCATCCCTCATCAACGGCGGCTGACGACTACGCAACGGGGGTGGAGTTTAGTGGGTCGGCGCCTGGGGGGTCTCTCGGCTTCGTATCCGAGTCCCAGGCGAATCCCACACAATTCTTTGGCAGGGGATATTTTTTCACATTGCACGCCAGAGGGTGTCTTTGGAAGATTCTCCATCCCCGGGGGGGGGGGGAAGCTATCGCCCCCCCGCAAAAAAAGCACTTTGATTAACATAATAGATACCCAATAAACATTTGATATCCTATGTATATACATGAAATATCCATAATGTGAAAAAAATATACTGTATATATACATACTATGTACATACATATGATATACGCTGATGCAGATACATTTGTGGATATACATAAGATATCTTATAGATATACATAGAATGTATATTCAAACGAGATCGCTGCCTATATATACATAGAATATACCTCGTGTACATTTAATGTATATACATGTAACGAACATACATACAATATACGTTGAGGTAGATACATTTATGGATATACATAGGATATCGTATGGATATACATACAATGTATATTCGAATGAGATCGCTGCCTGTATATACATAGAATATACCTCGTGTATATTCCATGTATATTGTTGTGTGTCGAAAGACTACAACGAGATATTTTAATTTAGCAATACTATTGTTTAAAGAATTAGCAAATAAAACTTTCAACTCGAAGCACGTTCTTAGAAAGACGAATAAGGTATTTAAAATTAACAAAGATATTGACCAATGCTATTCTTTAGACAAGTAACAATCGATTATAATTAAACGCTGAGGCGTTAACCGCATGAGGAAACGATCGGCGGATTGCCTCACAAACAAGCGAAGTAGATCAGCATTCACGGAAAGCAGACGTTGCTAACCTAGATACTGATCCGTATAAAAGAAGGTGACTCGATCGTCACCACGGGTTTTAAGTTTGATCTAAGCACGAGCTGCACGTCGGTATCGCGAACTCCGAGTTTGTATCTTGCGCGATCGTAACGACTGTGAGGAAGCCGTTAAATAAAGTGTACGCGAGTGTTAAGTGAATAAAGATATTTTATTTCTAATTGAACATCGTTCAATAATTATCTCCCTTGGATCAACCCCCTTGGCCCTACACGACGGATCCCGAATCCTGCGTTGGCCCGCGACGAGATCTTTGAGTCACGGGCACGGCGTAACAAATTTGGTGGCAGCGGTGGGATCCGTCTTCTTCACCGTAGTCCGGCTGTTGGTGGACACCCTGGTGGCCTGGGCACGGCAGCAGGACCAAGACGATCAACCCGAGGGAACAGCGTGGCCGAAAACAACGCAGAAACTAGAAGTGCGAAAAGTGAAAGTGAGAAGAGAAAATAAAACCTCCACGAGGAAGCGGTCCAGTCAAGGCAGTTCGAGCAATAAGCAGCTGAGAAAGTCCCACGGAGCACAACGACCAAGCAGAGTCAGCGAAATCCGAGCAAGGGCCACTGCACAGCGAGAACGGGACGTGACCTACCTCACCACGAAGCACTGGGCAGCGAGCAACGCAACACCATGCGAGCGAGCGTATTAATGTAAGTCGAAATAAAGACACATTAGTAAAATAAGAGCGAATGTCCGAAAGACGCGAAGGACACGGTTTTTCATATTGGCTAGGCAGTAATCCGAGTCAAAACGACCCCGGTTTACAACCGAATCAATCCTGGTTGTTAAGCGACCAAGGACGACGCGCAATAAACGTTTTGAATAACCCCGAGAGGGAACCGCGCGAAACACCGCGAGAATTCGTAGTAAACGATAGAGACGAAAGCGTCGCGAACGTCGACGAAAACGTTGAAACAACGCGAGAATATTCTTTCCGCGAATTAGATAACAGCTTAATATCCGGAGTAAGCGAGGATTCGCGCCAAGATAGGCCTACAACCACGAGGCCATTGAGTAGAATATCGGAGCGCACTGAGACTGCATCGACTACGTACGATAGTAGTATCTTTGATCCGCGAGAGTTAAACTACGAAATAACAATGGCACAACCGTCAAACGACGTTACCGCACGAATTGAGGACAGAGAGCCTCCGCGGCGACAGATCAACATAGACGGGGATGTGACCAATGCCACAAACGACATACAAGAGAATTTAATAGAGACACAGATCGGAGTACTAGCAGACGCGATAAGCGAGATGCGAACGCAAACGCAAGTGCTGCAAGAACATTTACATGAACAGATACTTAACTTGCACGAACGATTTAACGCACAAATATACGGTATACAAGGGCAGCAACAGGGACCAACTAGTAACCGTGAATTAAATAACGCGTCACGGGGAACGATGAACGCACCAGAAATAAACGTATCGTACGGCCAAGGCCCCGCTGACGTAAGGAATAGGCCAACCCATTCTAACAACTATATGCAGTTGAAAGAAGCCCGAAGCCTAATACCGGAAATCGACGGAACAGCATCAAATAGAATACAGGAGTTTTTAAGTGCTAGTACCTACGCGATGGAAAGCATAGATCCAACAGAGGAGCTACAATTACTCAAGGCTATACTGTGCACAAAACTGAAAGGGAAAATCTTACTTGATTTCCAAACGAGAAATATCCAATCGTTCGCCCAATTGAAACAGGAAATAGAAAGGGGTTATACTACACATAAGAGTGTTACGCACCTACAATTAGAGTTTAATACCCTGAAGCAAAAACAAGGCGAAAGTGCTCAAAACTTTGGTTCGAGAGTGGACCAACTCGCTATGAAACTCTATGAATCAATGATAGAGGGAAAAACTCACACGATTATGGAGAAAAACACTATTAAAAACACCGTACAAAACTTGGCGTTACAAAATTTCCAGATAGGATTACAAGATAATATTAGAACTATTGTACGCGCAAGGAACTACGGAACGCTACAAGAGGCTATTGCTGTGGCAACGGCTGAGGAAAAAATACAAGGACCAAGCCCAGCGTTAAATAAATATAATGCCTATTATAAAACCACGAATAAAGCGCGGGAAAAGACACCGCAATGTGCAAAGTGCGGAAAATGGGGGCATATCGGGCGTGAGTGCCGTACAAGTCGTTTTGCGAACCGATTCAGTTTACCGAAGGCTGACGGACACAGAGTAAACGCATTAGAAAAATATTGCAAATATTGCAAAAAGCCCGGACACTTTCAGGAGGAGTGCTGGCAATTAAACGGTCGACCCGAAAAAGGGAATGCGAAAGAGAACGCGCAACATAAAACAGTTAAAGAGAATAAGGCAAAGAAGGCCGACAGCGACGAAGAAGATGACGCAGCAAACAAGAAAAAGACACGGCCCATAAAAGCGTTGTTAGCACATACAGATAAGACAGCTAAAATACACGCAAATCTAGATTTAATCGCGTTACCAATAGTGGAAGCGAAAAACGAACACGCAACAATGCTTGTGGATACTGGAGCTACACTAACTCTGATTAAAATAAAAAGTTTATTAGAAGAAACACCCGTATATGACGAAACGGTAACATTAGTCGGTGCCACGGGACAGAAAGCTGACACGTTAGGCGTGATAAAAGCGCATATAACATTAAAAGATAAAACAATAATGCATAAAATGCATGTAGTAAAAGACGACTTTCCGATAGGATACGAAGGTATTCTAGGAGCGGACTTTTTAAACAAATACGTCACGAAATGGGACTATCCCGTAAAGAAATTGACGGTCGAGGGAACGACATTCAAACTATTTCAGCATAACAACATAAAACTAGCTCCCAGAAGCGAGACAATAATTAAAGCATCAACAAGCAAAAATGCGCTGGGAATAGTGCATGCAATGGAAACACAACCAGGGGTGATCATCGGTAGTTGCATAGTGGAAGCAGAGGACTACTGTTGCCCGGTTAGTGTCATTAATACTACGGACAAGGAAATAGACTTACAAACGCCCTTCGTGAACATTGAAAAATTCGAGGAACTAAAAGAGGAAGTACACACGATTGGAACTGTTAAGGAAGAAACAACTCCAAGGTCACGTGAAAACAAGGTCAAGAATCTTTTAAGAATAGACCATTTGAATGAAGAAGAGAAAAAAGCAATACTGGAAATAAGCGAAAATTATTGCGATATTTTTCATCTCGACGGAGAACCACTGTCTAGCACACAGGCGATGAAACATGAGATCGCCACGCGAGCCGGAGCAGCGCCCGCGAATACGAGACCTTATCGGCTGCCGGAGAAACATAAGGAAGAGGTGAGCCGACAAGTGACAGAAATGCTAAATAACAAAATAATAAGGCCAAGCTCGAGTCAGTGGAACGCGCCACTTTTAGTAGTGCCTAAAAAACCAGATGCATCAGGAAAAGCCAAATTACGAGTTGTCGTAGATTTTAGAAAACTGAACGACTTAACGATCGGAGATTCTTTCCCGTTACCAAACATTACTGACATATTAGATCAGTTGGGAAATTCAAAATATTTTACAACGTTAGATTTGGCATCTGGTTACCATCAAATTCCAATGGCGGAAAAAGACAGAGAAAAAACAGCATTTTCGACGCCGTATGGACACTACGAGTTCAACAGAATGCCGTTCGGACTTAAAAATGCTCCAGCGACATTTCAAAGATTAATGAATACAATATTGGCCGGAATTCAAGGTTTACGATGTCTAGTATATTTAGACGATATTGTCATTTACGGCACTAGTCTAGAAGACCATAATCGCCGCTTAACAGAAGTATTCGACAGAATTCGCGAAAATAATTTAAAATTACAGCCGGACAAATGTGAATTTCTTCGAAAAGAAGTAGTTTACTTAGGCCACATAATAACAGAGGGAGGCATTAAACCTGACCCTGGAAAGATCCAAGCGGTAAAAAATTTTCCAACACCGAAAAAAGTAAAAGATATACAGTCATTCATTGGATTAGCCGGATATTATCGAAAATTCATAGAAAATTTTTCTAAAATAGTGAAACCTCTCACTAAATTGACAAAAAAAGGAGTAAAATTTGAATGGACGCAAGAGCAAGAAAACGCGTTCGAAAATCTAAAAAAGCAAGTTAATTACTGCACCGGTATTAAATTACCCTGATTTTAATAATGAATTTATAGTCACGACAGACGCATCTGATTTTGCGATAGGCGCAATATTATCTCAAGGAAAAATAGGACAAGATCGTCCAATAGCGTACGCTAGCCGACTTCTCTCAAAGGCGGAACAAAATTATAATACGACCGAAAAAGAATTACTGGCGATAGTATGGGCGGTCAAACATTTTCGTCCGTATATATATGGTACAAAGTTCAAGATCATAACCGACCATAAACCACTAGTATGGTTATTTAATGTAACCGACCCAGGCTCACGATTAATTCGATGGAGATTAAAATTGGAAGAATACGACTATGAAATCGTACATAAGGCCGGGAAGAGCAATACAAATGCTGACGCGTTAAGTCGCAACGTCGCGCACGGCATACACACGGTCGACGGAGAGAGAGAAAGCGAAGAAGAGGAAGAAGAAGAAGAGGAAGATAAGAAGGAAGAAAGAAAGATATATACAGAGGGAGAGAAACAACAAATATTATATGAATATCACGATGCACCGATCGGCGGGCATCAAGGAATCCAGCGCACTATCAAGCGCATACGATTAACGCATAATTGGAAAGGATTGACGAAAGACGTCGAGAAATACATCGCAAAATGCGAATATTGTCAAAAAAATAAATTAAAGATAAGGAATAAAGCACCCATGATTCTCACAGATACACCGGATAAACCGTTTGAAAAATGCGCATTGGATATAGTAGGGCCAATGACAGAAACGGAAAGCGGAAACAAATACATATTAACCTTCCAAGATCATCTAACGAAATTCAGTAAGGCAATGCCTATAAATAATCAAGAGGCAAGCACGATAGCGCGAGAATTTGTGACAAAAATCGTTTTAGAATATGGAATCCCTGAAAAAATCCTGACTGACCAAGGAACAAATTTTCTCAGCGAAGTATTTAAGGATACATGCAAGTTGTTGAAGATTGAAAAAATTAGAACCAGCGCGTATCACCCAGAGAGCAATGGTGCACTGGAAAGATCACACAGAACATTAGCAGAATATTTACGCAATTATATAAACGAAGATCAAACCGACTGGGATACCTGGTTACCATTCGCCATGTTCGCGTATAATACTACGCCACATACAGCCAAGGGATACACTCCATTCGAGCTGGTATACGGGCACCGCGCAACACTCCCTACGGCTCTGATGCAGCCAGCAAAGAACACGTACACGTACGATGATTACATAGCAGAATTAAAAGAAAAAATGCGCGCGGCACACCAAGTAGCAAAAGCTCATGCACAGGAAGGAAAAATAAAAGCGAAACAAACATACGATAAGAAGACTAAAGAAAATAGTTTTAGGGCAGGAGACAAAGTGCTGCTATACGACGAGGCTTTGCGACGAGGCAGGTCGAAAAAATTAGATGCGTTATGGAGAGGTCCGTACTTAATAATTAAAAAGAATTCGGACGTAAATTATACAATAAAAGCAGCCAGAAAAAGCTTGGTCGTACATGCTAACAGATTAAAATTATTCATAGAAGAATAAACAATACTATTATAACAATGCAGGATAATAATAATAACATATAATAATAAAAACACTCACTTATAAACTACCCCAATCCGCCCACATCTGCACAAAGTCATCCTCCTCAAGTAGCACCAACGGAGGAGATTCCCGTCGAACAATAGGAACTACCGTCGCGACCGGCTTCTCCACAGAGCTGGGAGGCTTGGGATTACTCGTAAAACTAGGGGGCAAATCCCCCTCGAATTGTGCACCACGCAGCCTGAACACGCGAGTTATAGGTGGGAAACGCACGGCCAAAACACGCCGTGTTCCCGAAGCTACGTCTAACGAGACTACGTACGAGCACGAAGGCATGGTCAAACACATAATGAATAACCTTCTTTCGGTAGCTTCGCGACAGGTAGAATAAAAAATGCTGCGCCTGCAGAAGATAATAAAATAAAGAGAATTTCGCTCGTAGGTACCTCGCGTTAAGCGGAACGTTGACTTCAGCGACGCAACCCGAAACGGGCCTGCCGGTGGGAATAATAAAAGATTATATAACTTAGATGCACGAATTTGGAATGACACATTGTTAGTTATTAAGAGCGAAGAAATAACAACGCGACGTACAAGACGCCTATGATTTTATAACGTACGCAGAACACGGAATGTTGAATCCTAGAGTAACCCCAACAGAACAAATTCTTAACGAACTGCGAGCGATTACGCCAAAATTACCTCAGGGAACGCACTTTCCCTTCGTTTTAGAAAATAGCGGTTGGCATCTAATGGAGCAAGTTGTTACTGTAACTGCGTTTGTAGCAAATAATACTGTGTATTGTATAATAAAATTTCCATTGGTATCCTATCCTAGATACAAATTAATAAAGGTAATTCCTCTACCTGAAAACAGTATATTTGTAAGTCAAATAGTCCAGTATATAACATAAATCAGAGAGCACTGTGCGAAGTGCAATTATATGCGAAGCTGGCTAAGAAAAACACGTGCGACATAAGATTCATAAGATCGAATCAAACGATTTGGATTGCTCTAAACACAGAAAACGCGTGGCTATACTCCGCGAATAAAGAACAGGAAATAACGATACAATGCGAGAATCGTGAAAATGTACAAGTAGTAATAAGTCGCACGGGTAGAATAATATTAACAAAAAATTGTAAAATAATTACGACGGACATGACCATTAAAGCCTTTTCGAAAATGCGGGATACAAGCATTCAAGCCTTTTTACCGCAATTTAATTTAACATTAATAAAAGAGACGGCCACAAAGAAAGACAATGAAATAATAATACGGCCGATAAAATTAAAGAAAATTATTCAAAATCCTAGTGAACTTATGGAATTAGGAGAAAAGGCAAAAGATATTTATAACGAACTAAAAGACAGTGAGACGATACAATTTAATAAACCAACGTTTATATATCCTATGGTCACAAGTTCAGTAGCCGTCATAATTATTATAATAAGCGTAACAATAGGCGTAATTATAGTGTTAATTAAGAAAAGAAATAAAAATTAAAAATATAAACTTATAAGAGATGCGAAAACTCCGTTTAAAAACCTTCGTTTTCTTTTCTAACGGGGGGAAGGATGTTGTGTGTCGAAAGACTACAACGAGATATTTTAATTTAGCAATACTATTGTTTAAAGAATTAGCAAATAAAACTTTCAACTCGAAGCACGTTCTTAGAAAGACGAATAAGGTATTTAAAATTAACAAAGATATTGACCAATGCTATTCTTTAGACAAGTAACAATCGATTATAATTAAACGCTGAGGCGTTAACCGCATGAGGAAACGATCGGCGGATTGCCTCACAAACAAGCGAAGTAGATCAGCATTCACGGAAAGCAGACGTTGCTAACCTAGATACTGATCCGTATAAAAGAAGGTGACTCGATCGTCACCACGGGTTTTAAGTTTGATCTAAGCACGAGCTGCACGTCGGTATCGCGAACTCCGAGTTTGTATCTTGCGCGATCGTAACGACTGTGAGGAAGCCGTTAAATAAAGTGTACGCGAGTGTTAAGTGAATAAAGATATTTTATTTCTAATTGAACATCGTTCAATAATTATCTCCCTTGGATCAACCCCCTTGGCCCTACACGACGGATCCCGAATCCTGCGTTGGCCCGCGACGAGATCTTTGAGTCACGGGCACGGCGTAACAATATACATGTAACCAAGGTTGGGAAAGTTACTTTATAAAAGTAACTCGTTACCGTTACCGTTTTTTTTTCTAAAAAGTAACTCGTTATTGTTACTCGTTACCAATTTTAAAAAAGAACTCGTTACCGTTACCGTTACTCAAAAAGTAACGAATTGTTACAATTTCCGTTACTTTTTTTATATATAATACAAATTTTATGCACAATTTTTCTAATACAAGATTAAATTAAACACTACAAATTTAAAGTAAACATTAAAAATTTTTAAACATTATTTTTCATTAAATTAACAAAAATGATATAATTTTAATAATGATATTGTATTAATATTGTATTAATATAAAGTGTAATAATTTTAATAATATATAATAAAAATAATAATTTTGATAATAAGATATTTTAAATAAGAAAAATTTTTAATAAATTGTAAACCAGCTTTTTTAAACATTTTTAAATGCTGTAAATATAAATTAAAAAGTTTTCTTATTGTTAGTTTTTCTATAAATTCGTAGATATATAGAGTAAATTTGAAAAATGTAACGATAAAAATAACTGTTAAATTCGTTATCGAAAAATGTAACAAAGTTACTTTTTTCGTTACAAAAAAAATTTGTAACGCCGTTACAGTCACCGAAAAAAAATAATTGTAACGGTAACGGCGTTACAAGTAACGCGTTACTTTCCAACTCTGCATGTAACATACATATATACGATATACGCTGATGTAGGTACATTTATGGATATACATAGAATATTGTATGGATATATACATAAAATCAGTCATTAGTTCGTTCGCTTGCCGCTATGTGACGCATTATGCGCTATCTATCTTGCATTTAAGTTTTAATCATGAAAACTATATAAAACTTGCAAAAAGCGGGTAATAATATTGAAGTCTTCAATTTGAGGATGTAATAACTTTTTCTATCAGTTTAATATCTGAATCCCAACACAGGGAATTTAGATAAACTAATTGTTCAAAAATTGGGTAGATAAATATCCGAATAAATGAAAATTGTTTATTATTAAAAAACGTACTGCATATACTATGTACATACATAGAATGTACCTCATGTACATGCCACAAATGTGTATTGCACATCCTCGGAATATATCCTATGTACATACTGCAAACGTGCACTGCACATCCTCGGAATATACCCCATGTATATACCACGAATGTACACTGCATATCTTTAAATTATACCTATTTATGTACTATGGACATCCTATGTACATACATGTGGTAATTATTTCACATACATAGGATATGCGCTTTATATACTTTTCACATTCTCTGTATATACATAGAATATACAATATACATATATGTATAGACATAGGACGTACATAGAATGTCCTAATGTTTATTGAGTAGCTATTTTAAAAAAAGAAAGGTCATTATTAAGTCAAAGTTTAGGGAAACAAATAGCTATATGCAAAAAGGTTGTCCACAGGGATCAATAATAGAACTCACAATGTGGAATTTCTGCATGAACGCCCTACTAAATAAATTAGAAAAGGAATTGAATAGTGAAGAGGCAGAAACAATTGCGTACGCGGATGATTTGGTCATATTAGTTAAAGATAATTCTAGAGCGAAATTGAAAAAAATAAGAAATAGAGTAATTGACATCTTAAACGAATGGTGTAAATCACATAAGCTGAAAGCTTTGTCCACTAAAACAACAGCCATACTAATAAAAGAAAAGCTCGATAAGGAAAGAATGCCTAAACTAAGATTAGAAGGAAAAAATATAAAGTTCTCCACGGAAGTTAAATATTTGGAAGTAATAATCGATGAAAAATTCAACTTTATAGCATATACAAAATATTTAAGGGAAAAATTGGTCAAATTTATTATGTTAATTAAAAAATTAGTTAGAGATGAGAGGGGATTAAAGAAGAGCATATTAAAGACATTATACAAGGCCGTAGTAATACCAATAGTTACTTATGCAGCAGTATTTTAATACGATGGTCTTCCATAGCTCCGTAAAATCTGTTGGCGGCACAAAAAATGATTTTGCTGATTATGATCAAGGCATGTAGAACCACTTTGACCAGCTCTATGCAGGTAATCAGTGGCATTATGCCACTGGTATAATGCCACTGATCGCTCAAGGGCTCGGTGGTGGCCTCCGTTTCTTTGAAAGCGCCTCACCGAACTGTGCCCAAGCGGGTTTGCGTTGGACGCGGCGGGGCATAGTCCCAGGGTTGCAGTCTTCGCACTGTCCGCATTGTAGTAGGAAGATGTAATAGGATAGCGCGTGTAATAGGAAGTCGTACAGCCCACGTAACATTAGAAAAGTGCGATAGGCTTATAGAGATTAATAGTATGTTAGGAAATGTTAGGCCACGCGAGACAAAACAAGTAGGTAAAAAGAAACGCGTTAGATTCGCGGATTCTATCCAGATCCACCTGGAAGACTCATCAAATAATGTTAGCTCGTCTAATTCAGCGGAGAACTTAGTAGTGGCCACGGAGCCAGCGGTAGTTTGCGCGTGGTCCACGG